>NC_142932.1:10998168-11013168 GCF_046866305.1 Octopus bimaculoides | reverse complement strand
TATAGTATCATGTATCCGTAAGTAACTGTCAGAAGCGAACACGTACACTAACCAATATCCCTGAAATCAAGATTTTACACTTCAAATACAACGATACATTTAAAATCATAAATAATGGTGCACCTAATAAATATATATTCTCTTTTTTTTATTTCTATAGAGATATATATGCATAATTATACAAATACCTTCATAAAACGTCCATGCTGAGATGCAAAATATATGTATACACTAGCTGACAAACATACATTTCTATACTTCTGTACTTATAGACCTAAAATTGTTTCTATGTATGTACGATTATATATATATATATATATATATATATATATATATATATATATATATATATATATATATATATATATATATATATAAGATCATCAAATTTGACCAACGTTCTCTATTAGTAATTTAATGTCTTAGATATCATGATAATGATGACAGATTTGCAGCACAAGAATTCCATCCAAGATATAGACTCCAAAGACTACTCGTCCTGAAATTGCCACGTAATCTATTTCCTATCAAACACACCTAACTTCATTTTCTCACAAAACAAAGCTGGAAACTTTCTGCTTAAGTATTTGAAACAGCTACTGTCTCAGTGTTTCAACCCATATTTTACACACTATATGGGGTGCTTGTCTTTATTACCCAGTTTCATACCAAAGTAAATAATGTAAACTCTCTTCACAAAATCCGTGATTTTGTTTCGCTTAAGTAAATATAGCAGAAAACATCAGGGCAGATTTTTGTATTTTCTTCTCTAACAACTGGCGATATTTCGGAAATATAAAACATATTTAAGCCAGTTGTCACATGGGAAAAGGATTTTCAGTATTGTCAACAGTTATAAAGTAAGCAAAAGCAGATTTGTGACGACAAAGTTCCATAAAGAGCATACAGACCATAAAGTATGAAGTATTTCAGGGATCTTAAAATGCTTCAAAAGACATTTTAAGATGCACAAAGATCAGAACTCAACTGCAGCTCTTGGTCGTCCATATCCGATATGCAATCTATGTGGGTGTCTTTTCAATACATTGTCTGGTTTAAAAAGCCACATCAGATGCCATGGTGGATCTAAGGTGTAGGTACAAGAGGAAGTCAGATGCAGCATAAGGTGTAGACAACCACCATCTCTCTCTACATATATGCATAAATTGATTTTAATTGAGTTTTTTACCTGTAATTTTGGATTCTGTCCCTAATATTATTATTATTATATATATATATATATATATATATATATATATATTTGCGAGTAAAAATAAATACAAAAAAAGGGGTTTTGTATGATTGTGTATAGAGGAATATATTATTTTGTTTAAAAGAGTTCCAACACTGTCTGTTTTTTTAATGTTTTTATTTATATTCCTGCAAAACCAATGCGGGATATAGAATATAGAATATACAATATATAATATAATATACAATATATAATATAAAATAAAAATGGATGGTACAATGAAATAAAATATTGGATGTCTTATTGAATATATGGAATATGTCTTATTGAATAGATGAGATATTGAGTGTTCAATATAAAGGATTAAATATATAAAGGCGAATACGTATTTTCTATACCTTGTGGTATTTCATCATGGTCGTTATGACAGACTATATATATATATATATATAGATAGATAGATAGATAGATAGATAGATGTATATGCATATATATATATATGGATTCATATATATATATATATATATATATATATATATATATATATATATATATATATATATATATATATATATATATATATGTATATATATATATATATATATATATATATATATATATATATATATATATATATATATATATATATATATATATATATATATATATATATACATACATATACATATATATATATATATATATATATATATATATATATATATATATATATATATATATATATATATATATATATATATATATATATATATATATATATATATATATATATATATATATATATATATATATATATATATATATATATATATTTATATATATATATGTATATACATATATATATGTATGGAAAAAAAGTCAAGGCAGAAAATGCTAAAATACTTTTATGAAAAACATTTCAGTACCGGTTTTGAACCTTGAGATCTTTTCAACTGTAAATATGGATAACAAATTTTGGAAAAAATAAATTTTGGCAAATTTAAATGAAAAGTCTTTTTAAAAACATATTTGTATAGAATTCAAATAACAGGAGGCATTTTCCTTGTTTCTGCCTGTCTCTGTTTCTCTTGTTAACTCTTGTGGGTTCGGGACGATGACATTAACAAACCGAACCAACTATGGTTTTCAAGTGGAGGTGGGTGGGAGACAAGCACAGGCACAAGACACACTCACACAGTCACAAACCCACAAACAAACAAACTCACACACACACAAACAAACACATAGACACGCACAAATAAACATGTATATATATACATATATATATATATATATATATATATATATATATATATATATATATATATATATATATATATATATATATATATATATATATTTATATTTATATATATATTTATATTTATATTTCAAGGTAAGTTCTAATGCTATATTGGTAACGGTTGCTACATCCTCTGGAAAATTATATATATATATATATATATATATATATATATATAAGGGCTACGCCCGAAACGTCATACACTCTCTCTTTCCTTTCCTGAGCGTCCAATAATACTATCCATATCACGTCCTCACTTTGTTGTTTTTTTGTTTTTTTGTTATTGTTTTTTTTTAACTATATATATATATATATATATATATATATATATATATATATATATATATATATATATATATATATATATCTACGACAGGATTCTTTCAGTTTCTCTCTACAATACACTAACATGCCTCTGGTCGGCTCGAGATTATAGTAGAATACACATGCCCAAATTGTTACAGAGGTGGATTGAAACTGGAAACGTGCGTTTGGGAAGGAAATTTCTTACCAGACGGTCACGCCTGCATTTATAATATAATTTCCCAACAATTGCCTTATGAGATAGAATCTTTGTAACAAAATTATGTTGTTCAATACCCAGCAGGCGATTAGTGGACACTATAATCCATAGCGGTATAATAGAGGCATTAATTATGCAAGATTTGGCGATCAATGTCAGTGCATGTGTTTAAGTGTGTGTGCGTGTAAATATATATACAGTAGCAAGGTACTTGGCGCCGACTAGGAAACAAGTAATTTTGTTGATGTTGATGGGCCATGAGCAATTATCTTTTATTTTTGTTAAAGATATTTTACTGCGGTCATGCTGAGGCACTGCCCAGGAAATCTTTTATCGAACCAATTAGCACTAGTGCCTATTTCTTTAAGTTTGGTACTAACTCAATCGATCGCGCTTGAAGGCAACATGAACAAGCCATTACCGAATGACAAGGGCTATGAAGAAGACAAACACAAAAATATACAGACATATATATATTCTTTTATTCTTGTACTTGTTTCAATGATTTGACTGCCCATGCTGTAGCACTGCCTTTAGTCGAGCAAATCGACCCCAGGACTTATTCCTTGTAAGCCTAGAACTTATTGTATTGGTCTCTTTTGCAGAACTGCTATGTTACGGGGACGTAAACAGACAAGCATCGGCTGTCAAGTGATGTGTGGGGGGGAGCAAACACACGCACACACATACATATATATGCAACGAGCTTCTTTCAGTGTCCGTCTACCGAATCCCTGCACAATGCTTTGTCGAACCGAGGCTATAGTAGAAGACACTTGCCCAAGGTGCCAAGCAGTGGGACTGAACCCGAAACCATGTGATTGGTAAGGAAGCTACTTACCACACAGCCAGTCCTATGTATGTATGCATATATATATATATATATATATATATATATATATATATATATATATATATATATATATATATGTGTGTGTGTGTGTGTGTGTGTGTGTGTGTGTGTGTGTGTGTGTGTATACATATATATATATATATATACATATGTGTATGTATATATGTATATATATATATAAATATATATATATATACACACACACACACACACACATATATATATATATATATATATAGACAGACATACAGACAGACAGACAGGCAGATAGATAGCTAGATAGATTGATAGGATGGACTTCCACAATTTCCGTCCACCAAATTCACCCACAAGGCTCTAATCGACCAGAGCCTACAGACGAAGTCTCTTGTTCAAGACGCCTCCCAGTGGTATTGAACTCGAAGGCATATGATTGTAAAGTGAGCTTCCTAACGGGATCTGTATTGCTAACTCTTGCATTACTTGAAGCACAACGTTTGTTTTCTTTGTAACAGAGATAACACAGTTCAAAATGTCGCATTTCTTGCAGAACAATGGCAAGTAATTCTCAGCAAATGGCTTAGTGATAAACAAAGTTCTTAGTTTTACCACTTTTTTCAGTGATAGAAAGGTCGTTTTTGCTTCTAACATAACAAAGTTATCTACAACTTTTAATCCAAAAATTTCTTGATTGACATTACAAAGCTTACACATATTGGAATTTATCGTCTCTCGAATACAAATGGCAAATCAGTTTGACTAATAGTGATTCTAAGAATATATATATGTCTCTTGTTCTACTTCCAAATGGAATTGTAATCTCAATAACGCGTGGTGAGTGATTTGTAACTGCTAGTCTTATCACATTGTACAGATACGTTGGATCGAAATTACGAAGTAGCCAGAAGTATGTTCCTGTTATAAAATACAAACAGTTTAACTGATCTCGAGTGTGTTTTAATGAATCTAGAGCTTGTATTGAAACACTTGGTTCTTTTTTTTATAAGATTGAGTCCCAAACAAAACCTGGGGCCACTATAGCGTAAAGAACTATACACTAGAAAACAAAATGGGCCTACAAATTCAAAACATGACCATATTCCAGTGGAAAACAAGACGATGGTAATGAATTCAAGAGAGCGGTTGTTCGAAGAAAGAAGCTATTATAATAACAGGCCTTATGTACTAAAAGAAAACTCAACAGAGAAAAGACACGATTAGGCAGAGTAGCGGGTGACATGTTTAACGCTGTTGGAGTTGGGTACTAGAGTAGAAAGTTCAACAGAGCAATTCTTGATTAGGATCAGGAACTGTAGCAGTGGTCCTTATCAGTTAACTGGTGCTGAAGCTGTATGTTAATGACTGGTACCAAATACCTTTGAATATGGTATTACTCTTTTATAAAAGAACCTGAGTTTCTGATTATTTCCAGAGAATGATTGGTAGGACCAATATTTTTCAGTTATCCTACAGAATCAACTGTTATATTTACTTACTCAAATTCAGTTCTTCCTTTCTTATTTAACCTTTTCCGTTGCTTTTAGTTGTAAATTGTTTGCGAATGTTCTACATAGATGTAGAATGGCCACATATCTATGTATAACAGGATTTTTTTTTTGTTTGCATATCAGCAATGATAAGATGACTTTGCGCTGCCAGTCGACAAGATATCGTTGAATGTCTGTTGAGATAACGAGCAATGCATATCATGAGTCCGCAATTACAAACCAATGGGACCTTGCAGTCTTTTACGGATACCTTGCAGTATACTTTTCAGAGACTTGTGTGACATAGTATCTTCGCCACAAACAAACCTTCTGTATAACCTCATCTCGATTATTTTTATTGATGCTGGATGTAACATCTTCAATTTTCAAGTTAAAAAGCAGCATGAATGTAGCATGGGCTGACTTGGATCCTTTCAGAATAGTCACTGTAATCCTCCAGGAAGCATCAGCAAGTGTAATTTCTTGGTTTTGAGCAACTTTTGCCAACGAGTCCATGAAAATATTTTCCCAATTCCCCCAGTGGCATCACGGTAGAATAATCTGTCTTTCCCAAACAGAACACAATCTATGATTGTTAAGTACGTAATCGTTGAATTGATAAAATATTTCTTATGATGTTTGTTAAGGAAGTAACTGTGGCTCATTCATTTAAATTTAAACTTCTTTAGATTTGAAAATTATCGTTCATCAAGAAATCAAATAGAAGACCTGAGACAATGTATAGAAGAAGAAAGTAAGAAATATGGCACGGAAATGGACCAAAAGGAAGTTGTCCTTGAAATAGTTTGATAGTTTACAATTATAAGGCGGTGTACTAACTGGCAGTTCATTGGTTACGAGGACGAAGATTCCCCTTGATCCGATTAACAGAACAGTCTGCACATGAAATTAATGTGAAAGTAGCCCATCGCTCCAAGTCACGCGTGCGTTTAACGTAGTTCTAAAAAAGATTCAGCGTGAATTATTATATGACTAGGCTGACTATTTGAATTACAGGTACAACACATTTTTGCCAGTTAAGAGGATGGGTGCTAAGTGAAAAAGAATATTTTGCTCAAGGACACAACGCATCGCCCCGATTCGAACTCGTTACGATCGTGAGCCGAATATCCTAACCACTAAACCACGCTCATTCATGATAAGGTGTACAACTGCTAGACATACATGACTTCTTCCAAAAAATGTCTCACCTGATCATCGGGAGTTGGGCTGAGGTGACAGGCGTCTTTAGACATATAGCTCAAATTTCGTCGGTGTCTACGCTGACATTTCCAGAAATTAGTAGATATGGACATAAACTACCGGAGAGTGTTGGAAATTGAGAAAGCAATATAGAAGTCTGAGAGAAATAGTCAGTAACTGGATGGAAACTTACAGAGAATGATGCAAATTGCCGCTGATTGCCAGCTAGACCTGACCGTGAATTAATAAACATTGATGGAGACTGCCGGATATTGGTATTGATCGTCAAAAATTGATGGCAATTGCAGGAAATTGACAGAATTTGTCGTAAATTGGTAGAAAATTACCAAATAATTTGCAGAACCAAAACTGCTAGGATTTAACATGCATTACTATTTCAACTTAGAGATTCCCTCTTTAGCTATTTCCGTTAGGTAAGTTGCATATTACGCTACCTTTTTTACGCAGCTTTTACAGAATATATAAGTGCCTCACAATACCTGGCATGTAAACGGACTGCTCAGCGTTGTGGGCAAATATCCGAACAGAATGGTTTGTTTTAGGTACGTCCCGGGCCATTCATTAATATGTTTGCCACTGTCATCGATATTTTCGCTAACATCTGGGACGTTGTGATTTACTGAATGAGAGCTACGACGATGGCCGAGAAAAGTAACCAGTGCAAATATGCACCGGTGCCAGGCCTATGTATCTTTAAACTGGGGGTCACTGATCTATCTGGGGTCACTGATCTATCTGGGGTCACTGATCTATCTGGGGTCACTGATCTATCTGGTATTAGGGATAAATCTGAGAAGACTTTTGGCTCGCCAGACTTTAAATCGTTGAAGTGGCTGGTGCAGTGGCCTCTTCTCTTTGGCTGTGCACATGAATTGGTTTGACGACCCTCTATGCTCTTCTACATTCAGGTGTGGTAATGTGGAGCATACTTGGATGTGTACGTGATGTAGCACCTGTATGGGCCTACAGATATAATTAGGAATAGTCATATGTGGTTATTGCTAGTTTATTGTTATTAAGTGAATGCGTGTCGCTTATTGGTTTGGGTATTCGGCTCACAATCGTAAGGTGGTGAGTTCAATTCCCGGTGACGTGTTGTGTCCTTGAGTAAGACGCTGTATTTCACGTTGTTGCAGGCCACCCAGCTGGCAAAAAATGAGGTGTTCCTCTATTTCAAAGCGCAGACCTTGTCACACTCTGCGTCATGCTTAAATCTCCTTGAGAACTATATTGAGGGTACACGTGTTTGTGGAGTCCTTAGCTACTTACTCCTTAATTACATGAACTGTTTGCTCTGTTGATCAGGTCAGCTGGAGCCTTAGTCGTCCTAACCGAGAAAGTACCAGTAGTGTTGTTACTTAATTTGGAATACAAAAATGGGTATTCCAAATTTATGTCTTTGCTTTTATTGATGAAGATGATGATCTTTAACCCTATATTAGGTTTGATCGAGTACACTATATGAATAGTACAGATGGCGATATACATTACAATGTGCGTGATTTTCCCTAATATAGTGAAACTTAATCTCAATGAAGTAGTCGGGCTATGTCTTCATGGTTAGGAAACAATAGAGTTTGGCAGTAGAAATCACAAGTAGATTACAATAATGATTACTGAAAGAAGATACTCAATAAAAGAGTACTCCAGAGACGATCAATGCTCGTGTATATTGTCTGAAATTTCCATCTGTTTCCCACTTTTAGAAACCTTTCTTATTTCGTTATTTCCTGTCGTTCGGTTCATGTTTCCGATCCTTTAGCCCAATTTACATCGAAATATCACACACACACACACACACACACACACACACACACAAATATATACACACATTCATATGCACACACGCACGAACACACACACACACACACACACACACACACACACACACACACACTATATATATATATATATATATATATATATATATATATATATATATATATATATATATATACATTCATATGTATAAATATGCGTATATATTTGTACATATATTTATGTCTGTGCGTGTGTGTGTAAATATACGTAGCAGACATGCACGCATTTTCCCTGTAGAATGAAAACAATGATAAACAATCTAAATCAATGTTCGACCTTTATTGGCCTCTCATCACAAAGTTCAACATTTCATGACCAATGCCAGAAAAACAAGCAGCCAATCTGTATCTGTTTATACACACAACAAAACCGATCGTTTCAGAGATCTGTAGCAACTAATCTGTATACAATAAATGCTTGGCACATCATATAATATTTTAATATATATTTTAAGGCGGTAGGCTAGCAGAATCCTTTCTTTGCCGGGAAAAATTCCATGGTGGTATTTTGTCGGGTTTTTTTTACGTTCTGAATTCAAATTTCGCCGAAGTCGAATAAAATAAGTACAAGCTGAACAATAGGTTCGATGTAAATCGAATTACTCCATTTCCCAGAAATTGTTAACCTTGTTCCAAAGTTTGAAACCAATATATATACGAGTAATAAATTGGCAATTTGGAAGAAACGTTAGCACGCCGGGCAAAATGCTTAACGATCTTTCGTCCGTCTTTTCCTCCAAGTTCAAATTCCACCGAAGTTGACTTCGGCTTTCATCCTTTTCGGGACGACGAAAATAAGAACCAGATAAACACTGCAGACGAAGTACTCGATTAATCCACCCCAACCCAAATTGCTGGACTTGTGCCAAAATTTGGAACCAATATTTTAATAAAGATTATGTCGGCGAACTGGCAGAGATTTCTTCCATCTTTGATTCTAGTTCAAATTCCGACGTGGTCGAATTTGCCTTCATCCTTTCGGTGTCGATAAGATACATACGAGTAGAGCACTGTGGTTAAAATAGTCGACTTACCCTCACTTACCAACAATTACTGACCATGTGCCAAAATACGAAGTGGTATCAAAATGTTCCCGGATTAGTTATCTAGTATATATAAATCACTGTATATGTGTGTATAATAACTAATGCATACATTTCCACAATTTTCAACAGATTTTCACCAAACTTTACACAAACGTTACCTATGTCCCAAGGAAGGTCATGCACTATAACATTTTGCCCAGAGCTCGCACATAAATGAACGTGAATGGACATGGATTTTTGTATGTAGGGTCTTCCATGCTTTTTTAATCTTTTTATCAAAATGAATGGATTTTGTCTATTTATTTCGACTTTCTACCTGTCACGGTGATTGAATTGACTAGGAACATTTTACGCAATGACTACTCCAATACCAAACAATCTTAATCTCCATATTTAAACTACTGACACCTCTCGGCGGACGCATAGCTCGCCGCTGTTCGGAAAGGATCGATGGGCCACGCTTTCGCGGTCCGTATTCGTACTGAAAATCGAGATCGAGCGAGCTTTTGCCCTTTTGCTCGACGTGTGGTTTCCGTCCACGCTGAGCTCGCCTTGGGACACCTGCGTTACCGTTTGACAGACGTACCGCCCCAGTCAAACTCCCCGACCGACACTGTTCTCGACTAAGTCGGCCTAGCGCACTGTATTCGGGCGGACGCAGGCTGGGTGAAAACTGCGCGGTCGGCAGCTGCCAGAGAGAGAACGAGAAGGAAGCATAACGACAGCGGAAACGATTTGCGGGCTTCGTTCACCGCTGATGACGCCGCTTCTACTTGCTCGTTGCTCGGCTGAGGCTGCACTGTTAGAGGGCCGACGATTGCGAGGGGGCCCGGCCGCGGCTTACGAAACCGGCTGGATGGCGCCGGAAAGGCGAGGAGGAGGCGAGGAGGAGGCAACGACGACGGCGATGTTGGCCGGCCGACGCCAGGAAGGAAGACGAGAGAGATATTGATGTTCGTGGAGCCGCAAAGCGTGCAGCACCGTCGGCCTAGCGCACTGTATTCGGGCGGACGCAGGCTGGGTGAAAACTGCGCGGTCGGCAGCTGCCAGAGAGAGAACGAGAAGGAAGCATAACGACAGCGGAAACGATTTGCGGGCTTCGTTCACCGCTGATGACGCCGCCGCTTCTACTTGCTCGTTGCTCGGCTGAGGCTGAGGCTGCACTGTTAGAGGGCCGACGATTGCGAGGGGGCCCGGCCGCGGCTTACGAAACCGGCTGGATGGCGCCGGAAAGGCGAGGAGGAGGCGACGACGACGACGGCGATGTTGGCCGGCCGACGCCAGGAAGGAAGACGAGAGAGATATTGATGTTCGTGGAGCCGCAAAGCGTGCAGCACCGTCGGCCTAGCGCACTGTATTCGGGCGGACGCAGGCTGGGTGAAAACTGCGCGGTCGGCAGCTGCCAGAGAGAGAACGAGAAGGAAGCATAACGACAGCGGAAACGATTTGCGGGCTTCGTTCACCGCTGATGACGCCGCCGCTTCTACTTGCTCGTTGCTCGGCTGAGGCTGAGGCTGCACTGTTAGAGGGCCGACGATTGCGAGGGGGCCCGGCCGCGGCTTACGAAACCGGCTGGATGGCGCCGGAAAGGCGAGGAGGAGGCGACGACGACGACGGCGATGTTGGCCGGCCGACGCCAGGAAGGAAGACGAGAGAGACATTGATGTTCGTGGAGCCGCAAAGCGTGCAGCACCGTCGGCCTAGCGCACTGTATTCGGGCGGACGCAGGCTGGGTGAAAACTGCGCGGTCGGCAGCTGCCAGAGAGAGAACGAGAAGGAAGCATAACGACAGCGGAAACGATTTGCGGGCTTCGTTCACCGCTGATGACGCCGCCGCTTCTACTTGCTCGTTGCTCGGCTGAGGCTGAGGCTGCACTGTTAGAGGGCCGACGATTGCGAGGGGGCCCGGCCGCGGCTTACGAAACCGGCTGGATGGCGCCGGAAAGGCGAGGAGGAGGAGGCGAGAGAGATATTGAGGTTCGTGGAGCCGCAAAGCGTGCAGCACCGTCGGCCTAGCGCACTGTATTCGGGCGGACGCAGGCTGGGTGAAAACTGCGCGGTCGGCAGCTGCCAGAGAGAGAACGAGAAGGAAGCATAACGACAGCGGAAACGATTTGCGGGCTTCGTCCACCGCTGATGACGCCGCTTCTACTTGCTCGTTGCTCGGCTGAGGCTGAGGCTGAGGCTGCACTGTTAGAGGGCCGACGAGTGCGAGGGGGCCCGGCCGCGACTTACGAAACCGGCTGGCTGGCGCCGGAAAGGCGAGGAGGAGGAGACGGAGGAGCGGAGCAGGGCTGCTGCTGCTGCGGTAATGATCCTTCCGCAGGTTCACCTACGGAAACCTTGTTACGACTTTTACTTCCTCTAAGCGATCGGGTTCGGTCGTCTTCTCCGGGCCATCAGAGAACGCGCCGGCGACGGCGCGGAACGCCGCCGCGCGTAAGCGAACTCGTCGGCCAGATCCGAGGACCTCACCGGACCGTTCGATCGGTAGTAGCGACGGGCGGTGTGTACAAAGGGCAGGGACGTGATCGACGCGGGCTGATGACCCGCGCCTACCGGGAATTCCTCGTTCACGGGGTTGGTTCCAGGCCCCGATCCCTATCACGGGAGGTGGTTCAGAGGTTTCCCGACCCTCTCGGGCCGGGGGAGACGCGCCCGCTGATACCTCCAGTGTAGCGCGCGTGCGGCCCCGGACATCTAAGGGCATCACAGACCTGTTATCGCTCCGCCTCGTGCGGCTTTCTGCCGCCCGTCCCTCTAAGAAGCGCTGCGTTCGCCAACCGACTGGCCCGGGCGCGACGGCGTGCCGCCGCCGGGCTCGCGCGGGCCGAGCCGACCGAGTCACCGCCGCCGCTCCGCAACCGACGCCGCAACCACGCCGCGTGCGAACCGCCATCCCAGACCAACCCGCACACCAACCCGCGAGGAGCGGAGCACGAAAGGCTGCTAAGAAGGCAGTTGCCGGACGCGGCCGCAGCGCCGGACGCGAAGGAGAGCGGCGGCAACGGCAAGCACGGGCCGCGCGCGGAGCTACCGACGATGGCTTCGGCGCCGCCTCGCTACCGGAAAAGCACTAATCGACGCGCTAGTTAGCAGGCCGGAGTCTCGTTCGTTATCGGAATCAACCAGACGGATCGCTCCACCAACTAAGAACGGCCATGCACCACCACCCACCGAATCGAGAAAGAGCTATCGATCTGTCAATCCTACCGGTGTCCGGACCGGGTGAGTTTTCCCGTGTTGAGTCAAATTAAGCCGCAGGCTCCACTCCTGCTGGTGCCCTTCCGTCAATTCCTTTAAGTTTCTGTTTTGCAACCATACTCCCCCCGGAACCGACTATGGTTTCCCGCGCAGGCTCCCCGCCGGGTCATCGAAGCGAACGCCGGCGGAGCGCCAGTCGGCATCGTTTACGGTCGGAACTACGACGGTATCTGATCGTCTTCGAACCTCCGACTTTCGCTCTTGATCGAGGAAAACGTGCTTGCCACACGCCGTCGCTGCAGTGCGTCTTGCGACGATCCAAGAATTTCACCTCTAACGTCGCAATACGAGTGGCCCCGATCGCTCCCTTCGATCATTGCCTCGTCGTGAACGGAGACCGACGGATGACGCGCGGACGAGGCCATTTTCCATCATTCCATGCTTTTCGTATGCAAGCCGGCGGGGCTCGCTCTGAGCACTCTAATTTTTTCACAGTGAACGTACCGGCCGCCTCGGACACTCGGCGAAGAGCACCCTCGGAGGAACCGTGCGGGCCGAAACGACCGGGAGGTGGACGCGCTACCGAAACGCGTGCGAGCGGCGATGCCCCGGGCGACGCTCCACCCCCGTTTGTTTCCCCCGAACACCGCGTACCGCCGCAAGCGACGGAGGAGACGGCGGCGGCGGCAGCAGCGACGACGGCGGCGAGGCCGAACGATCGCGTGCCGATGCCGACCGACCGACCGACCGACCGAGAGGACGGAAGCGGAAGCTACGGAGGCGGGTGACGGGCTACCGGAGAGACCGTCGCAGAATAAAGGGGTTTTTGCTAGATTATCTCACCAAAAAAATAGCTCCCTTTTCTGCTGAAAAAAATAAACACGCAGAGGGAAAGTTTCAACGTCTTCCTTCAATTTCATTTCACAATTTATGTGGCTGTTTCTGACAAGAAATTTCGCTTTCATGTAAAACAACTATTTTGTAGTCATTACTGTAATCTACTCCCAAAATACTTCAGTTGCTCTATTTTGCATCACTTGCAAACTTATATGTTCTATGATCATTAAAGTGCAATGGCCTCCACAATAACTAGCCTTCAATTTTCCTAGGTTAATCGGAAACATAGATTGCCGTGCGACTCATAAACCTTCTCGGCAGAAGAAAATACTACCAATGCAACTTAAACCGTCAAAAAGACGGGTGCGTTTGCTAGTGTTTAATAGAAAATAACTTATTTACCTAAGTTTTAGCATCATCTCTTTCGAAATAGTCACCTTGCGCAGCAATACACCGGTCCCAGCGTTCCTGCCATTTTTGGAACCCGGTCTGGAGGTCGTTTTCCGTAAGCGAGTCGAGGACATTCTGCAATTCGTTTGGATCTCTTAAACAGCGTTAAAACAGCGACCTTCGAGTTGCATTTTCATTGTGGCAAAGAGATAGAAGTCCGCAGGGTCTAAACTTGGCGAATAGGGTGATTGTGAAAGCAACACCGATTGTGTTTGGTGAGAAATTCACGAGTGAAGGGAATACGGTGAAGGATCCATTTCTTCGCGCTTTAGAGATCCGGTCGCCACAGATCAAGTCCGGGAACGTTTTGATACCACCTTGTGCATATATGTCTGAGTAGATATTCATGTGATGTGCCTATGCATTATTGCATGTACAAGATAAACATATGTGATGAGCCCGAGGTCTGTTAACGTTACAGTGTACACATGGCGTATAAGTTACAGGAATAATCCTCACTGGAACCGAACCTTGTCTTATCGCGGAGTTAACTCCAAAGTTATTGCTGAAATACATTTATAGTTGAAAGGAATGGAGAAATGTGAAACGAAGTGTTTACTTGCTAAATAACACCAAGCACCGCCCGGTGTGGGATCGAAACACGATCTTAAGATTGTGATACCAACAACCTAAAACTAGAGCACACGTGCAACACTAGAACACACGAGGGTTACGCACATTTCAAGACACACCCAGATATGCGTGTGTCTTTGTGTGTGTTGTGTGTGTGAGTGTGTGCGTGTGTGTGTATACATAGATAATATATGCATAAATATATTTGAAATGCAAATGTATATAGGTATATATGTAATATATGCTATATTTATGCACACACACACACACACACACACATATATATATATATATATATATATATATATATATATATATATATATATATATATATATATATATATATATATATATATGTATAGAATGTACACTTCAGTACATGTATACCTATAGTATATAACATATACATATAAATATGTATAAATATGCATGTGCTTATTAGGCTGTAACTGTGTGTGTGTGTATGTGTGTCTATGTGTGTATGTGTCTACACATTCGCATTGAAATAT
>NC_142932.1:10983168-10988168 GCF_046866305.1 Octopus bimaculoides | reverse complement strand
AATAGTGTACAAAAAGCACCAATCCAGAACACCACAGACAAACATATGAATGAAAAGGAAGGCAAAACAAATATAAAGCCTGGAAATAACGAAGGGAAACCTAATAATTACGATACTATGAAAATGAAAATAACCGAAGAACTGAAAACCACAGATCTTAGAATGGACCACAGATTATATCTCCCAAAAATCAAAATAGACAATAAAACAACATCAATAATAAATAGCATAAACCTGGCCGTCACGGAACTAACAACCACAGAAACAACAGGCAATATCACTGAGCTAAATGACATGATATATGCGGCAGCCACTGCAGCCACAAAAGAAGCAGGATACTCACTCAAACCCATCCGAACAGGAGTTCTACCACCCAAACAGACCTTGTGGATAAATAACATCCAGAACAAAATTAATAAAAAGAGAAAAGATTTATCGATTCTCAACGAAATTAGTAAACAATCAACACTACTAAGTAACAAGAAGAAAACAAAAATACTGTACAAATACAGCATTACAGAAAAAGACTTACCTGAGGCAAAAGAAAAACTAAAGCAAGACATCCTTGCCAAAGCACAGAGGATCCGCCGGTATGAGAAACGCCAACGTTTCTTTGAACAAAACAAACAGTTCAAATCCAACCCCAAAAAACTCTACCAAGAACTGGGTAAAAATAAAATAGACATTACTTCAGCACCAACAGCAGAAGAACTAGAGAAATTCTGGAAACAAATATGGTCGGTGAAGCAACAACCCCAAAAAAGGACCATTAAAACAACAAACTTAGCACCTGAGCAACTCTGGGCCCCTATAACAACTGAAGAGGTCACCCAGACACTGCAAAGACTAAGCAACTGGAAAGCACCTGGACACGACAAGATCCCCAATTTCTGGTTAAAACACCTGCCAGCAATACATAAAAAGCTGGCAGAAAACTTTAACAACATAATAGCAGATCCAGAAACAATGCCTGAATGTCTCACAAAAGGGAAAACCATCTTAATCCCCAAATCCACGGAAACGGAGAAACCACAAAACTATAGACCTATAACCTGTCTCCCTACGATCTACAAAGCCTTTACTGCAATAATATCGCAGAGAGTGAGTAAACACCTGGAAAATAACAACCTGTTTCCAGAAGAGCAGAAGGGATGCTGCAAGGGCTCATACGGCTGTAAAGATAAATTATTGATCAAAAAATCCATAACTGAAGACAGCCGCAGAAAGAAGAAAGGCCTCAGTATGGCCTGGGTGGACTACCAAAAGGCTTTCGACAGTGTTCCCCACACGTGGATTCTGGAAACACTAGCCATAAACAAGGTGGCACCAATTATCATAAAATACATAGAGCACTCAATGAACAAATGGCAGACAGTGCTACAGCTCCAAACAAAAGAGGGACTTGTGAAAACGAAAGCCATCCCCATTAGAAGAGGAATATTCCAGGGAGACACGCTCTCTCCACTCCTGTTCTGCCTGGCACTCACACCTTTAACAGAATTGCTAAATAGAACTGGATGCGGTTACAAATGCTATGGAAAAACAGTCAGCCACCTTCTATATATGGATGACCTAAAATTATATGCTAAAAACGACAAAGAGCTAGAAACACTACTACAGACAGTACACGGCTTTACCAAGGAAATAGAAATGAAATTCGGATTAGAAAAATGTGCCAAAGCAACCCTGAAAAGAGGAAAATTAGTTAAAAGTAGCAATATAACACTAGATAAAGCCAATGAAATAAGAGAACTAGACGAAAGCCAATCATATAAGTATTTAGGAGTCAATGAACTAGATAGGATACAACATACACAAATGAAAGAAAAAATAAAGAAAGAGTACTATAGACGAGTTAGATCAATACTAAAAACAGAGCTCAATGCTAAAAACAAGATAATGGGTATCAACACTTTAGCTGTCCCAGTTATAAGCTACAGCTACAACATCCTTAACTGGACACTAAACGAACTATGTAAAATAGACAGGAAAACAAGAAAAATAATGACAGGATATAGGATGCACCACCCAAAATCTGACATAGAAAGGCTATATATACAACGCACAGAAGGTGGCAGGGGTCTTATACAGCTAGAAAACTATTATAAAATAACCACCATAGGACTGCAAAAATACCTACTCCAGAAGCAAGGGAAACTAATACAAATAGCCACAAAACACGAGCAAAACAAAAAACTGTTTTCAGTATTTAAGGACGCTGACAAATACAAACAAGAAATCAATCTACCTAACAAATACGAAGAAGAAGAAGAAACAACAAAAGCTATAAAACAAATGAAATCCAAACTAAAACTAGAACAGCAACGGACCATGATAAAACGATGGCAAGAAAAGCCCCTACATGGTAAATACTGGGCTAAACTAAATGCGAAAGAAATAGACAGAGAAAAATCCCAGCAATGGCTGAGAAGCTCAGGACTCAAAGCAGAGACTGAAGGATTTTTAATTGCTGCACAAGACCAAAGCCTCCCCACCAGAAATTACCAAAATCACATAATGAAAAGAAATATAACAAGTAACTGTAGAATATGTGGAGATCGACAAGAAACAATAAATCATATTATCTCTGGCTGCCCAGTCCTGGCTAAGAAGGAATATATTCACAGACACGACAGAACTGGGACCTATATACACGGGAAGCTATGCCAACATTATGGAATAGCAACAGAAAAAAGATGGTATAAACACACGCCAGAAAAGGTCACAGAAAACGAGAAAGCAACCATACTCTGGGATATGCCAATACACACAGATAGAGAAATTAAGGCAAATAGACCAGATATAGTTGTCAAAGATCATGAAGGAAAAAAATGCCTTCTAATTGATGTTTCAATACCAGCAGATGACAACGTTTCTCTAAAAGAAATGGAAAAACTTTCAAAATACAAAGACCTGGAAATAGAGATAACTCGAATGTGGAATCTAAAAACAGAAACAATTCCTATCATAGTAGGTGCCTTAGGTATAATAAAAAAATATTCAGACAAATACATAACAAAAACACCAGGACTTACAAATATATATAACATACAGAAAATTGCACTACTGGGTACTGCACACATTCTACGCAAAACACTTTCAATACAGTAAACATAAGAGCACCACAGCAAACCACAGCACATACCCAAGGCGCACAGAGCTGCGCTCGGTAGTGAAGTTATAAAAATAAAACTACTGAATAATAATAATAATAATAGCCCGGATGTACTACCAACCAGACTGGCTCTCATGGCTTCTGATCTTAGTTGATTAGAAGTTTTACAATGTACATTGTTATATCTGGTATAAAAGATGGTCTACAGCAGATATTCTGCTTAATACCACAGATTTGTTCGTCAGCTGATTGATCTTAACCAGTTGAGCATGTCCTTTGGTGGCTGATGATATGTGCATCTCTGATCATGAGCAGAAGTAGTGGGGGGGGGGGGCATCATAGGAATGTGCTGAGACGAATTCTTTGGGGTTTGAATAATTCACCTTTGGAAACATGGGTGTTTTGCTCAACATCCTTAAGAAAATCTTATTCAGTGACCTTTTGAGCGGGATGGGCTATTTGACCTAAATAAAATATTAACTGGGCCCCACCTGCGAGGTCATGCGCTGTTTATATTAATATGAGATTACCATACTGCGTACATATGGTTGTGATACATGTACCTCGTGTACCCTTATCAGACGGGTAGTCATGGTGGGTATAATGGGCTTCCTATATGTTACCCCAGTGTCACTTTGATGGCATGCACTGTTCTCTCACTCTATAATAATAATAATAATAATAATAATAGTAATAATAATAATAATACTGACTATGTGATCTCAAATTTTAAAGCAAACGCATCATTTTCTTACGGTTTCTTAAACATTCACTAGAACAAAACTGTACAAATCCAAATATATGGTACCCTGGGCATAACACCTACATGAACTTCTAACTTGTTGTCTCTTGAGGTCTCTGGGTGAGACTTGGACCCAGCTTGTACAAACGCAAAACAAAAGTCAAACATAAAATAATAATAATAATAATAATAATAATAATAATAATAATAACAATAATGATAATAATAACAACAACAATAACCATTTCTTTCTCCAAGTGTGGAGCACTTACAGAAAAAGGTACTGCTTGGAACCGTGCGAATACTGTGGAACGTGCTCGAGAATTAAGTGGTATGAAAAAAGAAAAAAAAAACACAGATACTAACATGCAAAGATAACTAAGCTGTCTTCAGTAATATTTCGGGTTGGTACAATGAATGAAATTAGTCAAAAACAAATTGTGAAATTTACTGGTTGAATATGCGAGAATCAGCTTCTGAAATTAAATTTCCAGAGACTGAGATTTTAAAATAAACAGGTACTGAGAACCTTTGTCGAAGATGTTCGGGAGAAAAGTGGTATCACCAAAAATTATAACTCGTTTAATCCCGAAAATCTTCACATGAAATGAAAGCTCCCACTGAAATAACGATTCCAATAGATTATCTCAGTAGAATTATTTCAACATTAGGTGTTGAACTGTATGACGGAAATACAAGAACAGAAACAAATTTGAACAAGAGCTCGAAAGTGAAAGAAGCAGTCTCTAACTGGTAAGAGTAAACGACTGAAGAATCCTAAAATCCACAATGAAGTATCATGAGACCTCAGAACTGCTGAAGTAACTCCACCGAATTACGACGCAAAATGAGAAACAACCCAAATGCTAGTAGATAGTTAATATATGGTTTAGTCTCCTAGAAAATAGTGTGCTGTCATGAATGGCGAGAACTATAACACCTCTGTAAGACCTGACATTAATATCACGTTTATTTCGAAGGTAATAGTTTTGCAAGCTAAGAACAAGTAATAATTATTTGAGACATGTTGAACAAAACAGTTGATATCACTGATGTCAAATACATATGGACAGGATTATTCAAACAATCACCTTATAACGACATCATATTCAACATACGATGGTATCTATACAAAGAGCTGCC
>NC_142932.1:10965668-10968168 GCF_046866305.1 Octopus bimaculoides | reverse complement strand
AAAAAAAAAAAAAAATTGGTGGTGTCGATCAAAAGGGATCGTAGGAAGGGAAGAAGGGGCAGTTCGATCAAAAGGGATCGAAAAAAAAAGAAAAGGAAAGGCCGATCAATAGGGATCGTGTATCACACAGTAATGTTCTCGCGTAAAAAGAGGGGAGGACAGTTTAGGTTTAGCCGTGGAAGGAAAAGCCCACGGAAAAGACCACGGTAACCTTGGTCAATATTCTCATTGAAGAAACTATAACAGTAAGTGACTCTCTTTTGCCTTTTTGTTTTATTTTTTTTTCTTGTTCATAGGGTTATGCTCAAGATGGCTCCGTCGTTCACACGTGCCATCCTTGCTACATTCACCCATCTTTTTTTGAAGCATTCACTAGACAAGACTTCCCTTTCTACTCTCAACTTCCTCTTCAGGTGATACTTGAAGAAGTTGATGAGAGATTGCCCAGAGAGGAAAGTCTTTGTCTCTAGACCTTTCAGACGCGTCCACCATACACATTCTTTCGCCATAGCCACAAGTACGATGAAAATAGCTCTTCCTTCCCGTTTAAAGGAAGGAGGCGCGACAATATTCACGATAGACTCGGCTGATAGACCGACTCGTCCCACACGCGATAGCAGTTGTTCGACGTAAGCCCACAGCTCGGAAATGGTGGGACACTGTACGAGTGCGTGCAGAACGGTTTCGTCGCTCTGCCGGCATCTCGGACAGGTCGGCCCCGTGTTTCTCGAGCCATGCCTGTAGAGCTTATCCCGAACGGGTAGTGCTTCTCGATAGCACTGCCAGGCCAGGGATCTCTGGAAGTTGTCCATAGGTCCCGGCCCGAAGGTCGTCTTAAACAGGCGGGTCAGGTATTCCTCGTCGACGCCCAGGTTCGCCCCGAGATCGTCGTCGTACCTTCCCTCCACTAATCCAATATAGAATGCGTTAGTTGTGATGCAGTCGCTCAAGGTTGACCCGGGTTGTTGGAGTTGCCGAAGAGCAGCGCGACACTCGCGGTGCCATTCGCCCTTCCTCGGCCTCTTCTTGATCCACGACTGCAGTTCGGTCATGGAGACGAGCTGCGGGAAAGCGCGCCGCACAAACGGTGACCACACCTGTTCACCGCTGTCTACGTAGAGCCGGAGATGTCGCAGTCTCAGCGCGTGTCTGCGCATCATCAACCTCGGCATGCCCAGTCCTCCTTTTAACGGGTGTTGGCAGCAAACGGATCGCCTAACCATCGGAACGCTTCCTTTCCACAAGAAGCGGAAGAGGATGCGCTCCAGTTTGGTGATGGTAGGGTCGGGACAAGGAACGACGGTCAGGCGGTAGTAGATGACGGACGCGATGTACGTGTTCGCCACCTCCGCCCGACCTTTCAGGGAAAGCTTCCTCTCGGCCCATTGCCGGGCTAGAGTGGCCACCCTTCTCGTTATCTCGTCCCAGTTCTTCTCCGTTTGGAGGTCTGGACCAAACCAGACCCCGAGCATCTCAACCGGACCGTCAGTCCAACGTCCCACGACGGAGGCGCTACTTGACGGCATGGGGTTGCTTCTCCAGGTGCCGAGCCGCAAGCCCACCGACTTATCCCGGTTGATTTTCGCTCCCGTTACCGCTTCGTAGTCTCTCAGTGTCTCGCCGACAAGCTCGATGTGCTTTTGGCTAGACACTATGACGGTGACGTCGTCCGCGTATGCCGACACGCTCGTCCCGCATCCCAACTCTCGCGGGATGCCCCTCAGCGTCGCCAGCTTCCGCAGTAGTGGCTCGAGAGTCAACACGTACAGAAGCGACGAGAGGGGGAATCCCTGACGGACCGAACGTGCAATGTCGAAGGGTCTTGATAGATGCCCATTGACGCGAACTACCGAACGGATGCCTCTGTACAAGGCAGCCATCCAGCCGCGGAAAATGGGACCGAAGCCGGCTGCTATGAGGACAGCCTCCAAGTATTGATGGTCTACCCTATCGAAAGCTTTCGATTGATCTAAATTGATCAGGGCCCCACCCATGCCAGGTTCCTTAACTACCCTCTCTATGATGTAGCGCATCAGATGGAGGTTGTCATGGATGCTCCTGCCCGGCACCGCGCACGTTTGCGCCTTGCCGATCAGTTTCTCGATGACAAGCGCCAACCGCTTGGCTAACACCTTGGCCAAAATTTTCAAGTCTGCATTGAGCAGAGTGATGGGCCTAAAGTTATCTATGACGTCCCCCTTGTTTGGATCTTTCTTCAGCAGCGTTACGGCTCCTCGACTCACAAAACCGGGAATGCTCCCGTTTTGCTGCCAGTTGCAGTACACGGCCGCCAAGACGTCTCCAAACAAGTCTGGCTTACAGTTGTAAAGCTCGTAGGGCAGACCATCCAAACCCGGAGATTTGTCCCTCGAGCATCCCGCCATCGCGTCCCTCACTTCCGCCGCCGTGATGGCACCTTCGCAGCACTCCGCCTCTCTTGCCGAGAGTCGTGGCAGGCTGTGCAGGTAGGCACTGAAGTCCACCCTGCGTTCTCGCTCGC
>NC_142932.1:10955668-10960668 GCF_046866305.1 Octopus bimaculoides | reverse complement strand
ACGTAAAACTATACATACAAATATACCCGCTTGTTCATGTTGAAATTCCTATGAACGAGCCTTGGATCTAGGTTAGAAAGCGGCTCCTCTCTTAGCAAGAAATCTTGAAATAAAACTGAATAATAGAATACATACATACATACATACATACATACATAAATTCATGCATACATACATACATACACGCACACACATACACACACACATACATACATACATACATACATACATACATACATGCATACATACATACATACATACATACATACATACATACATACATACATACATGCATATACGAATATCAATGAAGTATTCTTTATATTCACTAGAAAATGGTGTGAATTAGAAAGAGAGAGAAACAGAATTTGGTTTATCGAAATAATTATATTATTCGCTTTCATTGTTTGACAGCTACTTATATATAGATATAAACGTGAATATACGGCTATGTTTTGGGATGGGTTTGAGGAAGTTAGATAACTGAGTGTGCATTTAAATAAATTAGAAGATCGATAGAAATGTAAAAGAATGCGTGGTATATTCACAAATTCAAACAATGATAAAGAGAGGATGTATGTGAGAGAGGAGGAGACAAATGAATAAAGAAACGGACGGGAAGATCTAAAGACACTTCGATATGTTGACATATAGACATGATTATAGGCACTGTATTGAGAGATTAAGGGAACGGATGAGAGTAACAAAAAGAGAGAGAGAGAGAGAGAGAGAGAGAGAGAGAAATTGAGAGAGATATTTATACACAGATATAAATATGGATGATAGATAGATAGATAGATAGATAGATAGATAGATGGAGAGATGGGGCAGAGATAGTCGGAGAGATATCAGTGAGAGAGGGAGAGAAAGATAAAATTCTATAGAGAAAAAATGTTAGGAACCAAATAGTTCTATTTATATACACACACTATACACATATACACACAGATATGTATACATATAGATAGCTGTAAGATAGTAGACAGACAGACGGGCAGGCAGGCAGGCAGGCAGGCAGACAGACAGACAGATCAATAGATAGATAGATAGATAATGAGACAGATGATTATATACATGCATACATACATACATACATACATAAAGAGGGGGACATGCAGAGAGATACACAACCAGACAGACAATAGTAATATATGAATTGATATATATGTAGGTAGGCTGTTACATTATTTTTCTTCACACAATAGCTATAAAATTACAACAATGCTTCATAAATCTAAACCAATGGGTGATAAGAAATTTGAATCAGGAATTTAACTAAGTTGATTGTCTGTATCAATTGCACCAACTTCTATTGGTTGATCAAATTGTTCAATAGAATATTTTTCCTTTCTCCACACCCTTTTCTTGTGACGATTATCTAAGCGGTCGGTTCCACAGTTTGAGTTTGCGTTGGTCATTTTAGTATATATCCTGTTAGTTCCACACTGGTGCATGTGTTTTTGAATAACAACTGTACAAATGACTCTAGTGATTCTAAGTAAAGTGGCCAATAGGAAAAATGTAGATCTAGAACAAAAAGAACATTAACAAACCGACAAGAGAGCTAGTGTTTTTGTTCATCGTTCATTTCTGCTATTTCCAGCAAATAAATATCCTCCTAATTGCGTGAGAGTTGCTGGGTGTACAACAGTGCACTGTGCCTGGGAAAAAGTCATCGTCGTCGTCGTCGTCGTCATATCATCATCGTCGTCATCATCATCATCATCATCATCATCATCATCATCATCATCATACTCATCATCATCCTTATCATCAACACCATCATCATCTTCATCATCGTCCTAATCTGCCTACTCTTCCTCCTCATTATTATTCTTATCAAAAGGTGGTGAGCTGGCAGAATCGTTAGCATGCCGGGCGAAATGCTTAACGGTGTTTTGTCTGCTGCTAAGTCCTGAGTTCAAAACCCGCTTAAGCAGACTTTGTTTTTCATCACTTCGTAGTCGATAAACTACGCACAAGTGAAACTAGTCCCCTCCCTAAACTTTGATGATCTTGTGACAAAATTTGGAAAAAGATATTATTATTATTACTGTTCAGTAGTTTTATTTTTATAATGTGCTTTCACTTCACTACCGAGCGCAGCTCTGTGCGCCTTGGGTATGTGCTGTGGTTTGCTGTGGTGCTCTTATGGTTACTGTATTGAAAGTGTTTTCCGTAGGATATGTGCTGTGCCCAGTAGTGCAATTTTCTGTATGTTATATATATTTGTAAGTCCTGGTGTTTTTGTCATGTATTTGTCTGAATATTTTTTTTATTATACCTGAGGCACCTACTATGATAGGAATTGTTTCTGTTTTTAGATTCCACATTCGAGTTACCTCTATTTCCAGGTCTTTGTATTTTGAAAGTTTTTCCATTTCTTTTAGAGAAACGTTGTCATCTGCTGGTATTGATACATCAATTAGAAAGCATTTTTTTTTCTTCATGATCTTTGACAACTATATCTGGTCTATTTGCCTTAATTATTGTTATTATTATTATTATTATTATCATTATTATTATTATTATTATTATTATTATTATCATTATTATTATTATTATTATTATTATTATTATTATTATTATTAGTAGTAGTAGTAGTAGTAGTAGTAGTAGTAGTAGTAGTAGTAGTAGTAGTAGTAGTAGTAGTATCATTATTATTATTATTATTATTATTATTATTATTATTATTATTATTATTATAGCTGGTGTTTTTACTGAAAGCAATAACATATTAACGCAATTAGCAGGAACTTTATCTTAAGGTTTGGGGACAGCAAGCCTTCTGAAATCTCAAGAATCTTTCTTACTATTCCTGCAGATTACAGGATTGCACTTTTCTGCAAGTCGACAATGCGTGTCTCAGTTTCAATTTCCTTTCATCTTTTAGGTGACAGTTTGCGTGTAGTGCCGAGTAGACCAATTACCACAGGAATAATTGTCCCCTCACCTTTGTCTTTGATTATGTTTTCCTCTTTTTTTTTTTTTTTCTCTGGTTAAATTTTGATAAGTACATCCAAAATCGAATCTCTTGCAAAACTTGTAGAGACATCTTGCGTCAATCACATACCTTTGCTATTTTTATTCATAGTAGATAACTGATGACATTCTGATACAATGGAAACAGTAGCCCGCGTTCTATATTTTCGTGAACAGCCCTCTAATCCACTACTCTGTATCGACTCAACCAGAATTAACTCGGTGCTAAGCAATAATACATTAACTACATTATCATGAATCGATGTGGTAGGCTCATAGAAGTTCCACAATTTTTAAGAAATACAAACCAAATTGCACTTAAATGATATCTTACCGACATCAATAAAAACATTCCGTAGAATTGTTTTTTTTTTTTGTTACTTTGGTTAATTGCAAATTTTGAAATTTGGTACGTTAATGTAGTTTTCCAAGTTGAATCTGAGGAGTCATTTCACTTTTTCCAGAAAAGTTTTTTAAAAGGCGTTATACAAGCTTAAAGTTTGATAATTTTCACCCAGTCAGAAAACAGGATTTGGAAGCTGTCATTTTCTACTTGACAGCATATGTTGTCAACTGTAAAGAAATTAAATTCTGCTGTACATATAACCCTTCGTAACTTTTTTTTTAATTTCTATGAATTTTCAGAAAACTTTTGAGAATTTGTATTCTACATACAGGAATTCATGCGATTAACCAAAAGTAAAAACAAAGAATTTTTTGGTGATTGATTTAAGGCCTATTTGGCTGTTATTTCTAGCACATCTTATGAACATCTCAATGAGTGGAAAATATTTGTCAACACGTGCTTACTGGCTGACAAAAGAATTCTGATGCTTGGCTTGTTACTATGGAAACATGCGTGACTGTGTCAGTGGCCTACGATTGGCTAAAATTACCCAAAATTTGCAAACTTTAAAACTTAATAACTTTCTATTTATTGATTTATTGCAAAAATGAATTTCAAAGCAGAGATTAGCATGTAAATCCATATCATTACATCAAATATCAAATTAATTCGAACAGGAATTGAAGAAACTGAAAATTGGTAGCCAAACAGAAAAGATCCTGTAAAATTTAATAGGTGTATTTGCCAAGGAAGTGATTTGATCTGGTAGAGGTTATTCAACTAAAAGGAATACTGCGTGGAAGACAAAAACGTTTATAACCAAACGTTTTAAACCAAATAAAAATTTTTAGTGAAATTAACAGTGTGTTTTTGAGTGACTTAATTTATGTTTTCCACGCTTCAGTCATTCCGGAAAATAGACCTACTTAAGCCTAAAACGAGATCGTCATTCCTGGCGTGCCTTCTGCCACATGTCTTTACAATCAAATTTGACATGAGTAAATAATAGTACCATGCACACTTTCTTCTTCTTGACACTCTGTCGGTTACGACGTCGAGGGTTCCAGTTGATCTGCTCATCGGAACAGCCTGCTCGTGAAATTAACGTGCAAGTGGCTGAGCACTCCACAGACACGTATAACCTTAACGTAGTTCTCGGGGAGATTCAGCATGACACACAGTGTGACAAGGCTGGTCTTTTGAAATACAGGTACAACAGAAACAGGAAGTAAGAGTGAGAGAAAGTTGTGGTGAAAGAGTACAGCAGGGTTCGCCACCATCCCCTGCTGGAGGCTTGTGGAACTTGTGTTTTAGCTGAATAAACACTCACAACGCCCAGTCTGGGGATCGAAACCGCGATCCTACGACCGCGAGCCCGCTGGCCTAACCACTGGGCCATTGCGCCTCCACATGCACAAATCAAGAAGCACACCAACGGGGTAGACCTAACATGAAAATATTAGAAATGGCTGAGACTTCTTCCTGAAACCACCTATCCTACGGTAATATACACCAAACTATAACATTGCTGAAAAAAGGAAGGGATTGTCACGACTGGAATAACTTTCGTCATAAGTCTGATCAATCAGACCAAGGCCTAAGGATAAGCACGAACGAAGCAGAACAATACGACACTGTTCGAGCTCATGTGGAGACATACACGATCACACAT
>NC_142932.1:10936928-10939428 GCF_046866305.1 Octopus bimaculoides | reverse complement strand
ATAATTCTTATCCGTTGGTTTTTGTATTTAGCAGAGAAACAAAGCTCCGTTGCTGTTATTTCGATAACAACATCAATAAAGAAATACATGTTGAATTTTAGAAAATTCTTGCATACGTTTCAATGTTTACCTTCCTGATTAAATATGCAAAGTGCGTGTTAGCTGATTATTTTGTTTAACTGAAAACACCAACTATTCGAGATTGCTACTTAAACACACAATAGCATCAGGAAGTGCATCGATGATTATGCAAATTTTAAATCTCGGAAGAGAAGGCGTATGTTGTGATGTGGCTCTCCGTAAATATTATCTTTCTAACAGGTTTTAAAAGAACACTTCATTTCTAAACGCATAGTCTTTAATGTGTGATGTTTTGTAACCGTCATGCTTCCAAAAGACACTTTGTGTCAATATTAGATATTATAGTGAAAGGTGTATTCATGGGTATGTACCCTCATATTAATTGTGTGTTCGTATGCAGGGTATTTTCCTTGTAGAGCTTTGTGGAATGTAAGTTATTTCAAAAATTTGGTTGAGCATCTCTTCGAAGCTTTGATCGTCGAGAAGAAATTGTTCTCATCGTTTAACATTTTATCTTTTCATTGTTCGCGGCTGACATTTTGTTCCTGATATTCTTCCGCATAAATAGCTGGTGTTTTACGATTTTCAAGGGTTATCTAGACTGAAGAAATAGCACTCAGAATTTCAATCGAGAGTTTTCGAGTTTTCGATGAGAGATGTACTACTATTTATAATGCTATCCGACCGTCGTTCATATCGAATACTGGAATGTTTATTTACTAATTGATAATATAAATGTTGGCTTCTTGGTTGGCTGCTTAATTTCTCCAGTCCCCATTGGCATTGCATGTGTATGTAGAGAGACTGTGACAGATTGCAAAAGAGAGATACAGAGGGAGTCAACATGGGAGTGCAAAATGAATTCACATACTAGGCTTGGTGACCAATATCAAAGGAACAGAACGCACAAACGCGGAGGGGGGAAGAAGGAATCACAGAAGCAGAGATAACAGAAAAGGAGGAAGAGATGAGGAAGAGGGGGTAAATGACAGAGCAATTATTATATTTTTTTTTGTAGAAGATACGTTTTTATTTCATCATTCCAAGTAAACACGAAGAAATTTGATAATGGTTACGTTGTAAATATTGTATATATAGCGTATTTCTTGAATAATGTTTTTCTTGTGTAACGTATTTCGTATATCATCCAAGGTGGTAAAAGCGTTCTTCCAACGATACCCGTCATTTTATAAGTAATACTTGTTTATAATAATTCAGCTTTTATTTGGTTGCATTCAGGAAGTTTATTGGCAAATTGAATTTTCGTTCAGAAAAATGAAAAAAAAAAATAATAATAATAAACTCAGTTATTTATAAAAGAAAAAAAAAACAATTCAATTTGCTAAGTGTACGTTACAGGCTATAATTCAATTTCAGGTATTAAAATAAGGAAAAGAGTTTCTTTGAGGAAATTATCAGAAAATGTCATGTAGCCTACGTTGACATTCTCCTCTAAAAGGTATGAGCCGAAACAATATATAATTCAAAACTTTATTGCAACATTGTCCTACAACTTGCTTCGTATAAACATATACACATATTATTTCATACACACAAAAACACACGAGCTTCTATATATGCATATATATATATATATATATATATATATATATATATATATGTATATATATGGTAAAAAAAACCTTTTACCCGCACCCACTTATTGCACTTGGTAAATCATTACTGTAACAATAATTGGCAACCCTCCCAGCAGTATATTGGATAGATACTATACCTTAGTGGGTTGGATTCACAACCCCTAACTCGCTTGGATTATATATATACACACGTATGTATATATGTTGTATATACGTATATGTACATACGCATATATATATGTATATATATATATATATATATATATATATATATATATATATATATATATATATATATATATATATATATATATATATATATATATACGCCTATGTATATGTATATACGAAGATATATATATATATATGCATACATATACATATATACATATATATATATATATATATATATATATACATATACATACGTATATATATATATACATACATATATATATATATAAATATATATATATATATATATATATATATATATATATATATATATATATATATATATATATACACATATACATATATGTGTGTGTATACGTGTGTTTGTGTAAAACATATACACAAACATACATGCATATATATCTTGAATTAAAAATGACTAGTTATACGAAAACTATCTTCAAAACAGAAATAACATATCGCGAAATCCATCGTGAAGATTAAGGATAAAATCGCTTTAATGATTTTATGAAGTGGCCAGCGTGAAATAAAATCCTTTTAGGTAATATTTTATACCAATTTATAATTATATAAAATAATTATATTAAAGGGTGCGGAACGCCCCCCCCCCCCAAAAAAAAAACACA
>NC_142932.1:10904428-10926928 GCF_046866305.1 Octopus bimaculoides | reverse complement strand
CTACTACCATTTTCCTACGCTTATTAAGGAAATAATTACCAGCTAATATGGAGACATCCAGGTACGCATCTAAACAGCACACTTTAGAACTCGGTGGCAATATCTGGAGAAAAAAATTATAACTTACTGCACAAATTCTCTGACCCCTTTCATTCGGGGCATAAATCTTGTCATATCAGCTGCTGATAAGCAAGCCCAAGACCCAACAATGGAATCACGCAGCCGTCAACATCCGATAAGGGGCTTCATGAATGGTCCCACGTTGACAAGTACATGTGCGGAGGGAGAATGGGAGCGGGCTCCACTTGATCACATGGCAACATTGGCTAGAATGAAGTTTAAGCCCCCCAAAACTAGTAGTATTGGTGGTCAGGACAGGCAAAATAACAAACAAAATCAAGCTGCAAGTGGAAGGAGAGGCCTTCCCATCAGTTGAAGGAAATCTGATCGGATACCTTGGAACGAGGTTTGAATTCACTCTAGAACAGTAGCAATGTCCCCAATACTGAGAAGCAAGCAGAGGGCCGGCTGAGGAGGATTGAAATAACAGGGCCCCCAAGAAAATACAAGGCATAGCTTTACCAACACGGACTCATATTTTTATTGACACATATGAGACTCAAATGACAAGTGTGGAAATGGTGGAGAGGACGATAAAGAAATATCCCTGAAAGTAGTTAGGTGCCTCTACCAAGCTTCCTTTTAATAGGCCGGTACATAAAATCTGAACAGCTACAACTGTCATCCGTAGTGGAGGAATTCAAACTGGCAAAATGTAATGTGGTAATGAATTACAGAGATTCGAAAGATGTGTTTGTCAGACATGCAACCATTACAAGGTCCGATGGAAAGTGGATAGTTAGCACCACAGTGGTTCATGCTGAAGGCATGCTGGAGCTACGCGACGTCATTGAAATTACAGGCAGACGTCGCTAAGGTCTCGGTTCTTTCCATTTCTGACAATGGCAGAAGGTGGGTTTCAGGGGGTGAAGGCCCATGATCCAGACAGAAGTGTGATGCCAGGAGGAAGAAAGAACATCAAGAGCTGTGGATCTGGTATCTCAGGGTGCCTGGATTCGATGGGACCTCCTGCAGAGGGAGGTCACATAGGCAGAAAGAGATGCGAAATGATTTCGCATCTCTTTCTGCTGCGGGTGGTGTATGAAAACTCTCCCAACACCAACAAACTTGTATAGATGGCGTTTGAGGGAAGACCAGTTGTGTAGACTTTGTGGTGAAAGAGGTATGCTGGCATACATCATTTCAGGATGCAGAATTGCCCTTTCTCAAGCAAGATATAAGTGACACCATGATAGGGTATATATATATACTTTATTTAAAAGCAGCAGAAATATAACAAAAGACTGTTACTCTGAGTATCACGTTCTTGTTCATCTAACAAAACTGTCCGATGAACGGGAACGTGAAACTCAGAGTAACAGTCTTTTGTTATATTTCTGCTGCTTTTAAATAAAGCATATTACTCTACCTCTGGTATTTGAGTACACTTCTTTCCACCTTGTTGCACATTCCATGTGCTTACTCCGGTATATATATATATATCTATCTATCTATATATATATATATATATATATATATATATATATATATTTGAAGGTTTGGAGGTGATGTACAGAAATTATATAGAAAAAAATTAATTAAGGTACTCAGAAACCTGGATGTTTGCACATTTACAGATTTTTATTAATGTGACATATTAAATAAAGCGCTTTTCACCTAGTCGTGTAGGTTTTTCAAATTTGAAAAACCTACACGACTAGGTGAAAAGCGCTTTATTTAATATGTCACATTAATAAAAATCTGTAAACGTACAAACATCCAGGTTTCTGAGTACCTTAATTAATTTCTCTCTCTCTCTCTCTCTCTCTCTCTCTCTATATATATATATATATATATATATATATATATATATATATATATATATATATATATATATATATATATATATATATATATGGAGAGAAATGCTTAAACACACACACTCACACACACATATATATATATTTATAGATAGATAGATAGATAGCTCGAGAGATACTGAAAGGATGAGAGAGAGAATGATAGAGAGAAAGAAAGGGAATACATAACATGACACATTCATAGACAGAGTGAGAGGGGGGAATAGCGAGGGAGAGCGAGTGAGAGAGAGCGAGTGAGAGAGAAAGCTAGTGAGACTGAGAGAGAGTCGCCTGAGAACAACTCCCTATTTTGTACATCAATTTAAATTTTTTTTCCACACCTTCTGTTGGTATTTCGACATAAAACTGCCATATCTATAATAAGCATAATAAAATATCGAATCATGACTGAAAATAAAAGATTTAAATATTGAAAGAAATTAAATTAAGAGGCTTAGCCTTTACAATATTGCTCACATAAACAATTTTCATTTCTCAAGTCTTTTATTATGTGAAATAACTTAAGAGCTGCCCTCTAAAAAATGTTGCAAATTTCAATGACACACCGTTTTATGCCGGCTCCTTCTGTATGTCAGTGGGAATTTATATTGTTTCTCCTTGTCTCTATTTCTCACTCTCTCTGCTTCTCTTTTCTCCATCTCTCTTTCTCCCTTTCACCCTCTGTTTCCCCTCGGTCACCCTCTATTTTGATTTGTCTTTCCGTTTATGTGTTTTCTTTCTAATACTGCAATGTGTTCCTCGCTTTCCGAAGCCTCTTCAATTCCCACCTCTTACATTTCTCGCAGTTCCATTCTTATGGAACAGCAAATGTTTGTTTTCATTTCGAATTTTCTATCAATCTTCCTATATCTATGTCTAGGTCATTAAATGTTCATATGAGACATTTAAAATATCGCTAAATAGTCTTAACAAATATAATATGATTTCCTAGTACGCGACATACACACAAACACACTATATCTATATCTATCTATTATATCTATATCTATCTATTATATATGTATATATACTCTTTACTCTTTTACTCTTTTATATGTTTCAGTCATTTGACTGCGGCCATGCTGGAGCACCACTTTTAGTCGAGCAAATCGACCACAGAACTTATTCTTTGTAAGCCTAGTACTTATTCTATCGGTCTCTTTTGCCGAACCGCTAAGTTACGGGATGTAAACACACCAGCATCGTCAAGCGATGTTGGGGGACAAACACAGACACACAAACACATATATATGCGTATACATATATACGACGGGCTTCTTTCAGTTTCGGTCTACCAAATTCACTCACAAGGCTTTGGTCGGCCCGAGGCTATAGTAGAAGACACTTGCCCAAGATGCCACGCAGTAGGACTGAACCCGGAACAATGTGGTTGGTAAGAAAGCTACTTGCCACACAGCCATTCCTGCGCCCAGATAGATAGAGATATAGAATAGCAGACAGACAGACAGACAGGCAGACATACATACAGACAGACAGACAGGCAGACAGATAGATAGATAGATAGATAGATAGATAAATAGATAGATAGATAGATAGATAGATAGATAGAGAAAGAGACAGACAGATATAAAATAAGTAAATAAAGAACATTTCTGTTAGGTTTCTCTTCCTGTTTATTACGGAATTCTCCCTCCGATAGGCTAAATAAATAAAGAACAATTTTTTCTTATATCAATGACTTTAAATACAGAGTAGAGTTGCTATATATATCCAGTATAATAGTATATTATCATTCATATTTATTTACACGTTTTATTACAGTCTCTAGATTAAGTAAGACACTGATACCTGATTTATATACCTATATATTGTTACTGTGTGTTACTATAATAGATCCAACAGCCACCGTGGTTCCCACTTCTCGTACCTCGGCTCTTTTTCCTCGTTCCTAAAATTAAATGTCGCTTGAAAGGAAGAAGATTTCAGGCAATCAAATTGAATGCGACGAGGCATCTGGTGTTTATCCCATAAAACGAGTTCGAGAAATGCTTCCCACAATGCAAACAGCGCTGGATCAAGTGTGTATCTTCCGAAGGGGACTATTTTGAAGGAGAACAAATGCCAAATTGGTACGTGTTGTAGTTTTGCTATTATAGCACCAGTCCGGACACTTATTGGTCAGACCTCGCACATATATATAAATATATATATATATATATATATATATAGATATGCAGGGCAGGGAATCATCAATTAGTAATAAAATTAATAATTAACAATTCTGCCGGGTAGCTCAGTATGAAAAAAACCTTCTTCGGTAAATAATTTATAATCATAAATATATAGGGATTGACAGTAACCTGCTTCTCCAACATACTGAGAATTCAGAAATAGCAGTCAAAGAACTACTGATTTCAAAACTACAAATTATTACTCCAGATTGATAGCGATATTTTTGATACACACAGAACAAAAAACAATAGAGAAGAGTAAAAAACACTTGCCTTTAGTTAATTTAGTACAATTGTTTCACAGTTAAGAGTACATAATACTCTATTCTGATCTTCAGCTAAATATTCTAATAAATTTGTTAGAATATTTAGCTGAAGATCAGAATAGAGTAGTATGTACTCTTAACTGTGAAACAATTGTACTAAATTAACTAAAGGCAAGTGTTTTTTACTCTTCTCTATTGTTTTTTGTTCTGTGTGTATCAAAAATATCGCTATCAATCTGGAGTAATAAATTGTAGTTTTGAAATCAGTAGTTCTTTGACTGCTATTTCTGAATTCTCAGTATGTTGGAGAAGCAGGTTACTGTCAATCCCTATATATTTATGATTATATATATATATATATATATATATATATATATATATATATATATATATATATATGCGTGCGTGTGTGTGTTTGTATACATACACACACATACATATATATATATATATATATATATATATATATATATATACATAGAAGGAGAGAGACAGTGACAGAGACAGAGATACATAGATTGATATAGATATGTATGCATGTGTATATGTATGTGTGTGTGTTTTCATGTGTTTTCATGTGTGTTTGTGCCCATGTACGTGCATATTTAAGTATGTTATGCATAAAGTGAAAATTGTTGATCGGATATAAAAAAAGAAAACCAGCAGAAAATAATTAACTTTGATCTGATATATTTCAAACCAGTTTTCATAACTTGCAGGTAATTTTATTCAAGCCTTGATTGCGTCTGCATAATAACTAATATTTAATTTAATTAGACGGTTCAATAGTTTCTTAATCAATCTTAATATTTATCGTTTCGAAAATCTCAATCAATTGGTTTCATCATTTGTAATGATCACGATCTAATTTGTGTTCATCTCATAGCACTTAATGATGATAGGTTACTTCAGGTTTTGATCGTAGACTACGATAAATCTTGTGACTGTAGATTTTAATTGTGTACGATATTATATATTACGTTATACATGCGTAGTATTTAAACACTATGGCACATATCATAAAGATACATTTGTCCTGCATTTACTGCGCATTTCTAGGAATAAAATAGCTACATATGAATAATAATAATAATAATAGTAGTAGTACTAGTAGTAGTAGTAGTAGTAGTAGTAGTAGTAGTAGTAGTAATAATAATAATAATAATAATAATAATAATAATAATAATAAGAAGAAGAAGAAGAAGAAGAAGAAGAAGAAGAAGAAGAAGAAGAAGAAGAAGAAGAAGAAGAAGAAGAAGAAGAAGAAGAAGAAGAAGAAGAAGAAGAAGAAGAAGAAGAAGAAGAAGAAGAAGAAGAAGAAGGTGCTAAAAGCAACCTTGAAAAGAGGAAAACTAGTTAAGAGTAGCAACATCACACTAGATAAAGCAAATAAAATGAAAGAATTAGACCAAAGCCAGACATACAAATATTTAGGAATCAATGAACTAGATGGGATACAAAACACAAATGAAAGAGAAAAAATACAATGCTACAGACGAGTTAGATTAATACTGAAAACAGAGCTCAATGTGAAAAACAAGATAATAGGCATCAAAACTTTAGTCGACCCAGTTATAAGGTACAGCTACTATATCCTTAACTGGACACTAAATGAACCAATGAAAAATAGACATCAAATAACCAAAAGAAAAAGAATGAAAAGTGGTCAAGGGGAGATAATAAAGAAATTAAGGTCTTCTCCCGTGCCCTGCATTTTCCCACAAATAAATCTAATACTGAATAAACCTACTTAAACTAGAAAAGGAAGCACCTTGATGTAAGACCCTACATAGATAGTAACAAACTTGCCAACGCTAGAATAGACATCGTGAAAAAGAAATTACCATCTGAAGTAGAGATTGTCCCAATTAGACAATCAGAACGGGAGAAAAAGAACGAAGTTGCAGCTAAAGAAACTACTACTAAGGTAGTAATTACAGAACAGCTTAGGTCTGATGAAAATGCAGTAATGATAGAAAGAGTCAATGTAACTGATATGCAAAATGAAATACTCTCTGAACCAGCCATAACCACAAAGGCAGATGAAAATCAAATGGATGAAGAAAGTCACACAGAAATGGACTCAACTGAACTATGTTGATCTAAAAAATCAAATCTTGATTGAACGGCTGAAAATTAAAGAAACCAATACGAAAAATTCGCAACTCTAACCAAAACCTGAAAGTAGTTGGCAAAATCCGCCTTGCACTTGAGGATATAATTTCATCTAATGATGTTGATATTACAGATCTCAATCACCTGGGCTATACATCCAGGAAGATCTCAACGATTCTAAATGGTTACAAGATTAGAAAACGACAAAATTCTCACAAACACTATTTGACAAGAGCGTATTCAACACCAAATTCAGTTACTTAGGTCTGACAAAGAATGTTTAAAAAAACTTTAAGTTTGACAAGAATATCAAACCAAAAAAATCCGAAAATTAAAGAAAACGTATATGAAAATGTTACTTTACATCGATACCATCACAGAAACTATGAAACAAAGGTATCTCCTAAAGCTCCTCGCATAGCACGGTATTAAAAGCGCGTTAGGTTCTTCAAGCACATGTTCAAAAATAACCCCAAAAATTTTTATATGAAGAAGGGAAAATACCAGTTACAGTACAGTTTGTTCCATCAAAAGAAGAAGTGCAGGAATTTTGGAATAAAATTTCGGCAGAAGGAAAAACGCCCAATAAAAAGACCCCTTTTATTGGTAGAATGTCTACTGATATAGACTCCTTAGAAGAGCAAAAGTGGAAGGGTATCAAGGTAGATGTAAGATCTGCTCACAGGAAATCAAGCAAATGAAAGTCTCTAGGAAAGGATAAAATTCCTAATTTCTGATTCAATGCCTTCCCAGAGAGTCATGAACTGCTAACAAAACTTTACAATAATGTTTTGTAACAACCTAGTACGACTCCTTCTTGGCGAGTTAATGGTGTTATATTTCTTCTTCCAAAAAGCGAAGAAAAAAATGAACCAAAAAATTATAGACCCATAACCAGTTTAACAACGATGTAAAAAATGTTAACATTTGTCTTACCTGAATACACCTACAGTTTTTTTAAATAGAAATTGGCATCTTCCCTAATGAGCATAACGGATGTAAACGTGGGTACTACGGTTGTAAAGGTCAGCTACTCATCAATAAGATGATTTTGGAAGATTGTCACAAAGAACTCAAGAACTTGTCGATAATCTGGATAGACTATAAAAAAGCTTTTGGTAATCTACCACATAGCTGCATTAAGAAACGTCTGGAAATGTATAAAATAGCACCTTCTCTGCGAAACGCTTTATATATAAGTATGAGATCATGGAGAACTACCCTGACTTTGAACAGTGACAATGAATCTCTCAGTGCTGGAGATGTAAGAACAACATGTGGCATTTTCTAGGGTGACTCTCTATCACAACTCCTCTTTTGTCTAGCCTTATTACCTCTCTCAAAATTGCATCAAATGTCTGATAAGAATTTAAATCATCTCGTTTACATGGATGATTTAAAGCAGTTCACAAAACATGACCAACAACTACAGGTCTTACCAGTAATTTTTAAACTCTTCAGTGATGACATCAGAATACAATCTGGCCTCGATAAATGTGCAGAAACTACCTTTATCACACTTAAAATGGTAGAAACGTCCAACCTTAATCTTGACCAAGAGAATGTCATAAAGGAGTTTGAACCAACGGAGAGCTACAGATATCTAGGGGCATCTAAAGGTGATGGAATCAGACACTCAATGATGAGGGAAAGGACCAGAAAAGAATGTTATCGCAGAATAAAGGCAATACTCAAGACAGAGCTGAATGCAAGAAGCAGGATGGAAGCAATCAATACTTTAGCCATTCCGGTCGTGACTTACAGTTTCACCATTATTAACTTGTCAGTTATAGAAATATATAATCCTCACAGAAAAATACGAAAGCTGTTGGCAATGCATAAAATGCCCCACCCTAAGGCAGATATAGAACGACTTTACCTGCCAAGAAAAGAGGGTGGCTGTGGACTTTTACAACTGGAATTAACAATGAAGATTGACACAATTGTCTTAAACACCTACCTGAAAAACTCTGATGACTGGATGTTAAAACAAGAAGACATCATATTCAGTAAAAAAAAAAAAAAAGCAGGCCAAGCAATATCTAAGTGAATTTCAAATACTACAAATCAAAGATTCACACGTACTGGAGACAAGCACAGAAAAAGCTAAACGTATGAAAACCCGTGCTAAAGCTGCTACCTTAAATATTCTTAGTGATAAACAGCAAGAAAAACTTCTGAATGGCAAATACCCAAAGAGAGCTAATAATGCTGATGTTGACAAAGCCCTTACCCATCAATGGTTAGTGTCTCCTGCCTTAACATCATCAGAGACAGAATGGTTTATCATATCAGCCCAAAATCAATCCCTACCTACAAGGAGCTACCAAACCAGCATATTAAAGAATGGCTGCAGCTCAACATGTCATGTATGTAAATATCAAAATGAAACCATCGATCATGTTGACTCCATGTACAGTTTTGTTGCCCCTACAGAGCATCTCAACAGGCATGACAGAGCAGCACAGTATATTCACTGGGTAATTTGCAAAAACTTGGACCTGCCCCGTGAATGAACTGGTTGGAATCCAGACCACCTCTGATGCTTGAAAATGACCACATCTCACTCATCTGGAACTTCACCGTTCAAACTGACAGAAAGATAGATGCGAATAGTGCAGACATTATATTAAAGGAGTTGAGATTAATATTGGTTTCAAATTTTGGCACAAGGCCAGCAATTTGTTTGGAGGTAGGTCGAAAATATTTACCCCAGTGATCAACTGGTAAATATTTTATTGACCCTGGAAGGATGGAATATAAAAGTGAATCATAGCAGATTTTGATCTCATAAGTAACAGCAGATGAAATGCCGCTAAGCATTTTGCCCGGTGTGCTAAAGATTCTGCCAGCTTATCATCTTCCTTACGGTTAATATTAACTCGGTTAAATTATCCACAATGATTTCCAGATATGGTTATTTTTTTACACACACACACACACATATATATATATACGCTTGCCATGTTGTGCATGTCTCTGTACGTGTGCTTTTGCGTACATACACAGGATCGAACACAGACATAATCACTCACACATACACTCACATACATACACACGTACATCCATATATGTATATATATATATATCCCTCGGGGGTGCCTCATCAATTTATCTGACTATTTTCAGTTTAAATTTTATGTTTGTTTTATTACCTTCATCACAATTATCATCATCTTCAATGTTTCTATCTTTGTATCGATTTATATTATCACTGAGTTACTTATCTTTCATTTTTATTTTTCTCCTTATTCTATTTCATCATCACCTCTTCCAACTATATGACTAATTTGTTAATAATTTATAACCTATTATTGGTATTAATCTATCTCCCTATGCAAATATTTACTTAATCAATGTCACAAACCTAACTCTGTGATTCCCCGAAGTATTCTTTGACAATCAAATTGCCCTTTTGTCGGAAATGAACTGTTTTAATAAAATTTATAACTATTCATTTTCAATATTTTTACTACTTTGAATACTACTTAGAAGTTCTGAATACGAAAATCCTAAGTGTAGAATATACATTCATTTATAATGAGTTGTACAATATATTAGGAGAATACGCCATAGAACAATGCGGAAACAAATTCAACATAACAGTAAGAGGCTCGACTGAAAGGTATATGAGCTGACCAAGATCATGTTATAAAATATGACCAAATGAGGTCTTTCTTTCAAGATAGTCCCTCCTGCGGTCCACACACTCCTTCCATTGGTGTTGCAGTGTTTGGATTCCATTGTAAAGAAGCTTTCATCGTGTTGGTCAGAAAGTCATCAACAGCGCATATGATGTCAACATCACTGCGATACCGTTTCTACACCAAGTTTATTTTCATGTTATGGAAGAGATGATACCCAGGAGTGTATGGAAGGTAACCAGGAGTCATGCACAGCGGCCATTGAAACCAAGGACTTGCGTGCTGGAGCATTGTCCAGATTAAACGAGACATCATTCGTTTGTTTTTCTGGGCGTTTGATCTGGATAGCCATTCGTAACTACCTCAGCAAATTGGCATAGTACTCTCCATTCATGGTGTAGACCTTTTCGAGATAGTCCATAAATATGATGTCTTTTGCATTAACAAAAACTTACGCCGTCATCTTCCCAGCAGATGAAACAAACTTGGCTTTCTTTGAAGCAGATCAGTCAGGTGGGGTGTTTCTACTGCGTGGATCATTTTGTCTGACTCAGAATGACTAACACAAAATTCATCCTGGATTGGGAGATATTCAAGGGTATGTATTGTTATATATATATATATATAATTCGTTTATGGTGACGTTAGGGATATGCAAATAGAGCTCCTATTTCATTTTCTGGCTATCGTCTAATGATACTGAATTAATTTTTTTCATTTTATTGATGTTGCATCGTTGTTATACCGATATAATGTAGGAAAAATATAATAATAGCAATTATTCTAGGATGGAATTTATAAATATTCAATACATCGCTACGTACGTTTCCACAAATTACATGATTTTGACATGAGAGCCCGCATCCTTGGGATTAGTACAATATAGTCCGTATTATCCGTGGACATCCGCTTGATCATCATCATTTATTCATTTCATCATTTGTTCTATAGATTGGCGTTCATACTGGCAAGAAACGATAAACATCCCTCTGTGATTCATTCATTAATGCAGTATCACCTTATGAAATGGATCAATGATTATCAACCGGACGCCCACGGTTAATACGAACTATACTGTACTAATCCCAAGGATGCCAACTGATGTCAAAATCTTGTGATTTGTGGAAACGTGCGTAGCGAAGTATTAAATATTTCTAAATCCATCCTAGAATTATTGTTATTATCATAGATGTGTGTGTGTTGAACAATTGCTATTTCGAATAATTTAGCATAACAGTTAACCGATGATCAGAATCCCTTATAAATGCATGAATATTTCACTGAAATACTAAATGCAATTTGTCCTCAGATTTTATTTTGGCATTATATATTCATTTGGGTAATTTACATTGTGCATATCCGAGAGCAGAACGTAACAGTTGATTCAGTTAATCAGCTCTCCCGACCAAATTAACTGTTCTGATTTCGAATCTCGCTGAAGTAGCTTTCATTTCTTACCTCCCTGAATAGATAACGTACGGATTCATGAGATGCATTGGTAGCTGTAATGGGCTATACGTTATCTTTCTTTACCTACTCCTCATTATTCTTCCATCATTTTCATCCTCATTAGTTTGAGCGTTGCTTACTGATTTAAAATATGCTCAGTGAATTATTTCATATCCTTTGTGTTCTGAATTCCAAAGCTGGCGAGGTCAGCTTCGCTCTTCATCCTTTCACAATTAATAAAATTATTGCCATTATTTATATACGCTACGGTTTGTTCAATCAAATAGACTTTTCTCTTTTTCATGTGATGAAAGGAATCGTTATTACCTATTTTGTTTAAACGTTTAAAAATATAATTTACAATGTAGGTTTTGAGAATACAAAATAAATCCAATATTTGACATTGAGCAAGTATTAAATTTTGAATCGAGCACTTTCAACTGAAAAGCATATTATAAATAACAGTAAAACCTTTGTAAGATTTCTTGTGACATGAACCTTCTCAACGACTCGAGGATGTGTTTGGACTGTGATATCCAAATCATGCAATATACTGTTGACAAGACGAAAATCTCATGGCGATTATTCATATAAAGTTGCAAACACCTAATAAATATTCGTTATTTAATACGTAAGTTAGTGACATTTCTATAGAAGCCCTTGATAGAAAGTGTAACTTCTGGCAGCTGTCAACATACAACTTCCACATACAAAGCTGCTACATTCATATATTCTTGAATACCTAAAAGTAACAAGTTGATAGCTATGCTTATGTAAAATATGCTTTATATCATATATTTATATTCTAAAGATTGTATTACGAGTGTTCTAAAGCATGTGTCAGTATTTCCAATAAAGTAATTTCTCACTGCGCAGACGCGTTTATTTGTTTTCTTTCGTCGCAATGTCTAGAAGCAACAGAACTACAATTGATCTTCGGAGGCGCTCATTTCTGACCCGTAGACTAATGAGATTAATGCCATTAATGTTTATCTTGAACCGTTTTGAAGGTAGCACCTGTACTAAAGTCAGGGACAGTCACGGAACTCGAGAAGGTTGACGTTTTGGGAATTAAAGGATTGCATGTAGCTGCTTATATGGTGCCTTGGAATCTGGGCAGGAGAGTGACGGCATTTGAAGAAATGAGTAGGCTGGGAATACATTATTAGAGAAGCATAATCTAACAGAGCACTGGAGAGCGATAACTGTCAAAACAAATAGGAAAGGCAGGGAGAGAGAGATAGGAAGAGAGAGATAGAAAGAGAGAGAGAGAGAGAGAGAGAGAATGGAAGAAAAGACATAGGATCTTTCGCAACAATCTAGAATAGTTTCATGTCAATTAGTTCTTTCACACTTTTCTACACGTGGTGCAGTATGCCTGTGTGAGAGCAGCAGCAGCAGCTGTGGCGGCATCGAGAAGGGAGAGAAATATTCCATTATCCAATTCATCTAAAGTATGTAGGGTCTCAAGAATATTGGGGAGCCTGGAGCACCTTCTAAACCTGTTGTAAAGTGTCTTTCAACCCAATATTTTGAACAACTGGGAGGGAAATAGTTGTGTGCCTCATATGATTACGCGGAGTTTGGTGAGATGATATTTCTCAGTTTAAGCAACATCTGTTTCTCTTTGCTGCCGAAAGAAACAACATTGGTATATATATATCCTCATCCGCCGAAGCTTTCCAAATTTCTGATAATGAAAGCACCGCGGGTTTGTCATGGGGTAAGCAATGATGCATTGTTGGGAGAGGAAAAGGAAGAATGATCGGTAGTGTCACCTGTATAAGATTAGATGCTGTTGAAAGGCACCTGTAGCTATTTAAGTGTACAGTTTTCTACGAATTTTCGATATAACATTACTGGGAACAGATCCTACAAAAGAATGATTCTGTTTCTCTGGAGATCTATTTCATTTTCCCTGTATTATGATAAAAGTATCTCAAAATACATTTCGTCTTCGTACATTATGGAACATTTTCAAATTTATTTGTTCAATAGGTTGATTGGGTGTAGCTTCTCGATAATATCCATTAGACTCAATATGACATTAACAAATCTATATAAGAAGTTAGTAGGCGTATATAGATTGCAGTTCATATACATGCTTACACTGAAGTTAGCATGCATGCTTAAACTGTAGCTAATAGGCATGCATAGATCGCTCTTAATATGCATGCCTAAACTACGGCTAATGTGCACGCTAAGACGGCTGGTAATATGCAAACTTAAATTGCAGATGATATACAAGAATAAGTTAATTTGCATGCTTAAAATGTGGTAAATAAAAATGCATAGACGGCAATAATATACTTCTTTAAACTGCAGTTAATATACATGCTTAGACTGTTAATTTGCAGTTAATATGCATGCAAAAAATGGGATATTTTGCATGCAGTCAATATGCATGAATAAAATGTAGTTAATATGCATGAATAAACTGCACTTAATTCGCATGCTTAAACTGCAGTGAATATTCATGAATAGAATTAATTAATTTGCATGCTTAAACTGAAACTAATATGTATTCTTTTTTAACAGATCAGCGAAAGGAATTTTGATTATATTGGGTCTTCGATGCTAAAAAGGATGAGAATGTTTTGCCCCAGCGAATGTCACAATAAGTAAAAACACAAACAAGTAAAAGACACCGCACACCAGTCGCAAAAGGTTACAGATAGTTCGTGATACTGATAGTTAGCAAATATCACAGTTGTCTTTAATCTAAACTGGTTGCTCGTTATGCACTAACACACACACACACACACACACACACACACACACACACACATACACACACACACACACACACACACACACACACACATAAACAATAATACTTGTTATATTGATGTTACGTGTAACGTTTGCATACATTCATACATATATAGCTGCTAACTGTTTAAACTGAAGTGTGGCTTTATTCTCTAACATAATTCTTTACTGAGAAGCTATTGAAGGCACAAAGAAATTAAAAGGCATAAAATAGATACAAAATCAAGGTAAGGATTGGTAACCGGAAAGTATTATTTGCATATTGAGAGGGATTAAAGTAAAATGCATTGAATAAATTATTGTATTTTAAAGTATTTTCATTTACATAAATTCCAAAGGATTATATAAAACTGTTGCTTATAAATATGAATTGTGATGTATTATCATATTTACGTAATTTATGATTTAATATGAGTAAGATCCCGCTGAAATACACTTTCTGATTCTCTCTCTCATATATATATATATATATATATATATATATATATATATATATATATATATATATATGTGTGTGTGTGTGTGTATATGCATTTATATATGTATAAATATATATATATAGATATGTATACATGTATATATATATATATATATGAATATACATACAAACATATATATATATATATATATATATATATATATATTGCTTTTGCTAATCAGTATTGATTTCTTTTCATATATTATGGGTGATTCAGCACCAACATTAACATTTAAATGATGTCTGAATTTTTCATTCCTTAATCTTTGTAATTTTGTTTTCATATCATATTACAATTCTTATCTTTAACATTTAACTGAGAATATCTTTTTAACATACACACACGCACACGTGTGTATGCGTGCGTGTGTGCGTGTGTACGTGAATATATTCTTTCATACGTTTCTGCCGAAATGCTGTAGGACATACATATAAATACATACATATATCTATGTGTGTGTGTATGTGCGCGCGCGTGTGTGTGTGTGTGTGTGTGTGTGTGTGCGAGTTTGTATGTATGTACTTCTTTACTTCTTTGTGGGAGTAGTAGCTCTCGAAGCCCATAAGATAAATAAGAGCATGTAAATTATCCCCTCACGTGTAAGGATGTTGTTTCGAATCACACAAGTAGCCTTCAAATTTTTCGATCTAAAAGCGTTTTTCAAACCAATATTTGCCTGTCATTATTTACAGCTTCGGGATCCAATACTCCCCCAAAACAATCATTTTCTATTCCCTTGGAAGTTTTTAAATTCTTATGACAGCAACATACATACATGTACATGCACATATGACCAGTTGTCAAGCGATGGCTGGGGACAAGCACAGACACTCACAGATGAATAATACACACACACATATACATATTTATATATGTGTGTTTATATATATATATATATATATATATATATATATATGTATGATATATAAATATATGCATATATGCATATATGTACATACCTACATATATATATGTATATATACATGCATATATGGGTACAGGACGTGAAGAAAAAACGTTAAAGACAATGAGAAACGAAAACAACGAAAATATAGAAAACGAACTTTTTTTTCGAACAACGAAAAAGACAAACAGAGGAACGAGGCATGCAACATAAAGAATATACCCCCTTCTTCAGTTGTGCCCGTTTCATCTACTCCGCGTTTCGAAGGTAAGTATAATACAGTCCCTCCCGCAAAGCAAATTAAATGAAATTTGCGATTTTTTGCGGAGGGTGAAAGTGCTAACAAGAACAGGACACTGAGAACAACACAGTAAAAACAAACGGTGAGGGCTCTTGAGCCAAGAGGATGGAAAAATTATTATGAACGCAAGTAGAACGAGCCAATAGAGGAGACAAGCGGGGCACGTATTTTCTTTAGGAAAGAAATAGACAGAAAGAAAGATCCCCTTTCGTCACGTATCAGCGACGAGAGAGTCAAAGAGGAAGAGTGAGAGAGGGAGCTGTGAAGGGGAAAGGAGAAGAATAGGGAAAAGTTGGGAGAGAAAAACAGAAAGGATGAAGAACAAGAGAGAGAGAGAGACAGACAAGCAGACAGACAGAGAAATTAGGAACCCTGTCTTACAATAAGAATCTAAACCGTTCTTAATTGAATTCGGTCATCCGCTGGTGTGTATGAATGTTTCCGGGACTTTCGAATTATACAGTATGTTTTGTCTCTGTTATCAATCACAGAGAGAGACACTGCAATGACTTTATGTGTACTCTTCTCTAGAAGATATTGTCCATGCTCGGTAACTTTCAGCTTTCAAGTTCCTTTCATAATGTGACTATATACCTTGCTAGATTGCTATGTCATAAATACGTAAAACCTCTTAATTAAGCTATATATCTTCCACTTATATTCTCTTCTAATATGATTCAATTCCTTTTAATGTTCCCGTACCTTCTTTCACAATATGTTATCATTAATCTCTGTAGAAATATAAACTCTGTAGAAATATATTTGCATTTGTTTCAAATATCTGTAATCGTTGGAAGAACCACATATGATTTTTTGTAAGTCTTATCCGGAATATATTTTTTTAAAAAACAAGATATTTTAATTATTCTTCACTTCCAGAATTCCTTTCATTTTGTTATTTGTGTGACCATTTATATGTCTTTCTTTTCTGTTTCATAATAAATCTCTTTGTTTCTGTTTCGTTGAATATGGTTTTCCCCTTTTCTTTTATTGATTTTTTTTTTGTAATGTATTTTTTTTAAATCCTCCGGTTCCTGTTTAGGTTGACTGAGCCGTAACATCCACGTATCGAGTCAAACCGGGCTTCTTTTGATACTGTTCTGACAGCCGAGGACACAAGATAAGCTATCATATTAATTTAGATTTTTTTCAAGAGAAATATTTCCTGGGGAGTCTGCTGAAGTATATACATCCATCCACACACACACACACACACACACACACACACACACACACACACACACACACACATGTATATGCATATATATATATATATATATATACACACACACATATATACATACATATATACATATATATATACCTATATATACATGCATATATTCACTTACGTATATATATATATATATATATATATATATATATATATATATATATAAAGATATATATACATATATGCACATGCGTATAAAAATATGCATGTATATATATATATATATACATATATGCACATGTATATATATATATATATATATATACGTATATATATACATGTATATATACACATATATATAAATAAATAAATATATATATATATATATATATATATATATATATATATATATATATATATATATATATATATATATATATATATATATATATATGGGTGGGAAAATACAGGTATATCAAATGCCATACAACATAAATACTTCATGTATGATGATTACTAAATGGAAATTAAGTCCAGCTCTATTTGGGAAGAGTGGATAATCTCAAAATTCAAGCATTCTCCAAACCTGCCAAACTCTTAAGGAAAAGTAGTGAAGAAGACAGTTGAGAACACATGTTTCTCGTTCAATAGCCGTGATCAACACAATAATTGCCCTGGCTGTGTGGGAAAAAGTTTGCTTCCTAACTAGATGGTTCTGGGTTCAGTCCCGCTGCATGGTAACTTGGGCAAGTGGCTTTTGCCTCGGGCCGACCAAAGCCATTTGAGTGGATTTGGCAGACAGAAATTGAAAGAAGCCTGTCGTATGTGTTGTATGTGTCTGTCTGTTTGTTTGTCTGTCTCTCTGCCTTTGAGTTTGTGTTTGTCACCCACCCTCACTTGAAAACCGATTTTACTGTGTTTAATTCCCCGTAAACTAGCGGTTCGGCAAAATGGAACAATAGAATACATACTAGGCTTACAAAGAATATTCCTGGGGTCGATTTTTCCGATTAACCCCCCCCCCCCACACTTAAATGCGGTGCTCCAGCATGGCCGTAGTCAAATGACTAAAAAAGACTAAAAGAATATATGTGTTAATATATCTATGAATCTACATTTTTATTTATATGAGCGTTCGGCCAAAGTGAAGGCAAAGTTAGACAAAACTACTTGTTTATTAGGTAACAGTTCCCGTTCAAAATTGCATATTGTGTCCAGAGTATCTCATTCACTATACAAAGACACAACTTAAAATTGTCTCCACCACAACTGATTCATTCCGTGACCGTTAAACACAACTGTAGAATGCTCTTTGTTCGGTGCACTGCTGTACCCACTTTTTCTACCGCGATTCTCACGATGTCTGTGTCATAAAATCATTGTCCCTGAAGGCTGTCCTTCACTGGAGCGAACAGACGGAAGTCGGAGGACACCAGATCCTCCAGGCTATGCCAGGCCGGAGAACCAATGACTGATCATCTCATTCGTTTTGCCAAACAAGTATTGTAATGTATAATGTAAATTGTTTTCCGTATCTTGTTCCCTCTCAATGGCTTCTCTAAGTTGTTTAGTCGTTTTCTGTGCTGCACGCTAGTCATACTGTAGCTATTCACAGAAAATTAAGGAATCACCATGATTTCGTTGGCCAGCTATTAGCTCTACAACACATTTTACCTTGGTGAAAAGATGCGAGGTGATTCCACAGAGTGAACGCTCGTTCCTGGATCATGATAATACGTACAGATTTCTTCTTCCACCCATAATTCGAGTAAAAGAAAACGTGTCAGCGTAGATTTAAAACACTTTCTGCAGATTAAGGTACAACTTTAGTCTTCTATGCTTCAAATTAGGTATCAACTACCGAGGTACTCATTTTGCAAATAGTGCTCGATGGTCAGAGTACTGTACTTGGCCTTCTTCGAGAACATAGTCCACTTCTGCAGTAAGCTGACGGATTTCGACCCGTCTGATTCCTCAATCAATTCACCCAAACTTTGGCGATTCATGCCGGAGTTTACAGTTGAAGATATCCCACTTAAAGGTTTGTGGTCAATGCATGTTGTCTTCTTTTGTTTAATCTTATATCTTAAGTCCTTTTTATTTCTTTTCATCCATCCGTGCACATCGACCTTGTCAGTGGCATCATCCCTGTAAACAAGATGCAGATATCTGTGACTGTCGGACAAACTGTATCCGCTCTTCTTTAAGAACTCAGTGAGAACACTTCCATTTTCAGTCAAACCTATTACTTGACTGCAAAAGAGAACAGGGAGAAGATTTACTATAGAAGTGGAGTTACTCAACTATGTACAAATTGAACTACTTATGCAGCTTAACATGGAAATTGTGCAAGCCTTCGGAATTATGTCCGTACAAGTCGTATATGCGCGCGTGTGTGGGGGTGTGCGTGTGGGGGTGTGGCAGAGAGAGAGAGAGAGAGAGAGAGAGAGATGGGTGGGGAGTTTGCGCACGTGTGTGTATGCGTGTCTGAAGATGCGCATTATTTCAGAGGCGGCTGTTTCCACTTTTTAAAATATGAAGGCTATTGTTTTAACTAGTCTACTGTTTCTTATTTAACTAGTTAGGAATATACAAACTTCTATTTAAATGGCTAACAATAATAAATGTTTTAGTCCGTCACAAAACCGTTACCAAACTAACTATTACCATCTTTAAAAAGTTACTGGTTATTTATCAAATATCATAATTATTTGCCAATATATGTGTGCGTGTGTGTGTGTGTGTGTGTGTGTGTGTATATATTTATATATGTATGGATGTATGGATGTATATATATATATATGTATATATGCATATATCTATTTATATATATATATATATATATGTGTGTGTGTGTGTGTGTGTGTGTGTGTGTGTGTGTGTGCATGTTTATGTGTGTTTGTCTGTCTGTTTGTGTGTGTGTAGAGAGAGAGAGAGAGAAAGAGACAGACAGACAGACAGACAGACAGAATGATAACAGGCAGATAGGTAGCCAAATGGGTTTTGAATAGGTTTACAACTCTCCTATTGATGCAAGGTTCTAACAACCTAATCAATATGGCAGCCGATGACTAACGAATATGGAATCGTTTAAAACGTAAGGGTTTACTAAGCCTTAACAAAAGAGATTAGATAAAAGGTGCCAAAAATGTCGCCCATTCTACTGATAATAATTTGTTCCAGATATTTAGGGATATAATTCAGGTAAGTAGAACCTAAATATATTAAAGGCGGAAGTGGGGAACTCTCAGTAATGCAGTACACTCTTAGAATATAACTGAAGTGCATGAGAACCCATTGAAATGCAATAAAATTGTGCATATGTTATCACAAAAGAAATACCACATTCAAACCTTGAATGTTTGAAACGAACTTTTATCTTAGATGAAGACACGAAAAGTAATTCAACACTAAAGCAAATACGTGTGTTGTATTATCCTGACACAATTAATGGTCAGAATATGTGCATATGTTGCGATGCGTCATCGGCCGCTCATCGTTCGTTAATGGATGTTTTTGTGTAAGAATATGAGACGGCGATGAATGCGAACGTTCCCAGTTGGGATTAAATCTCTTTGTCATGTCGTTTACGCCTTTCCGAAAGCCGACAGAATCAGATTTTCTCATTTCTCTCCACATAAAACTCTTAAACAGAATTCCTGTTGCAGAGAAAACATGTTGTTTTTTTTTTGTTTCTTTTTTGTTTTTTGTTTCGTTTTGTCTTTTATTAATTTTTACGGATTTCCATATTCCCTGCAACGGTAAAAATGATATAAAATTTGAATAAAATAAATATTAAAAACATGATAAATTTTATAACATATAAAACGGAAATAAAGCAGAAGAACTATCTATCTGTCTGTCAGTTCGTACCGCAGTTCATATATATATATATATATATATATATATATATATACATATCAACCTGTATATATCGATATATGTATATATATAAATATGTTTATTTATATGTACACACACACACACAAACACTTATATACATGTATCAACCTGTGAGTATCGATGTATGTTTATATCTATTATTGTACATGTGTGTGTGTGTGTATACACACACTCATGTATGCATATGTATCTGTATATATATATATATATATATACATATATACATATATATATATATATATATATATATATATATATCCATATACAAAATGATTATAAGGAAATAGAATGAATGGTTTAAATGATTGTAAGAAAATTATATAAAAGTGGCCTTTTCGTTTCTGGCAAATTCTTCCAGAGGTTCTTCTAAAATTGGAAAGAACATAAACACTTAAACGAATGAAGAAGTCGTAATATTAAAATTAAAACCTGGAAGGAAAATCATAAGAAAGAGGCACGAATAAAATAATATAGAAAATGAAAGAAATATTACGAGTGGTAGGAAGTGTGGGAGAGAACGAGTAAAAGAAAGGGAGGGAGAGGGACAGAGAGAGGAAGAAAGCAAGCAAGAAAGAAAGAATGAAACAAATAAATAAAGAAACAATGAAAGAAATAATGAAAGAAAAATAGACGTAACGTTCTATCGAAGAAAACATTTAAATAAATTAATGACAAACATTGAGAGATTTTTGTGACCAAATCAAACATAAAGAATACAATGACCAAGTTAAATAAATTGATCGACATGTATGTATATATATATATATATATATATATATATATGTGTGTGTGTGTGTGTGTGTGTGTGTGTGTGTGTGTGTGTGTGTGTGTGTGTGTGTTTCGTAGGAGTGGCTGTGTGGTAATGAGCTTGCTTACCAACCACATAGTTCCGGGTTCATTCCCACTGCGTGGCACTTTGGGCAAGTGAGTGGATTTGGTAGGTGGAAACTGAAAGAAGCCCGTCGTATATATATATATATATATATATATATATATATATATATATATATATATATTCATATATATATATATTATTTATATTATTATTATATATAAGTACATAAGTAGATACACACACGATATCTCTCCCCCCTCCCCCCTCCCCCTCTCTCTCTCTCTATATATATATGTATGTACATATGCATATATATATATATATATATATCTTAAGTCACATTACGGAGCTGTTGTGGCAGCCTACATCATGTTGAGAGAAGATTGAGTTTGGTATTTTCTCAATGTAGTTATCCAGGTGATCTTTGAACCTATCATTGATACTCCTAGATGTGTCACCAAGGTAGGATCAGGAGAGAACCACGCAAGTCTCTTCCTGGAACTTAATCTTGTATACTGTGTTCGTTTTACAGTTTACATGTGGGTTT
>NC_142932.1:10861928-10899428 GCF_046866305.1 Octopus bimaculoides | reverse complement strand
TTGGTGGGATATGAAAGGTTTATTCCACTTTGAACATTTAAAGCCAAACCAAACGATAACAAAGGAGATCTAATGCGAGCAGCTTCAGCAGGTTAAGTTAGCACTAGAAGAGAAACGACCATCTTTGGTTCCAAGACGAAAGATAATCTTTTATTAGGATAATACTCGGCCACATACAGCAAGGATGACAGTCCAAAGACTGGAGCAGTTTGAATGGGAAACGATGCCCCACTCACCAAAATCACCGGGCATTGCTCCATCTGATTATCATTTATTCCTCACTCATCACAATCATTTTGTCGGAAAAAATATGAATTCTGGAGACGCGGTCAGATCAGTACTGGAGGAGTATTTTTCGTCAAGAAAAAGTGAATTTTTGGTAGAGGGGCCTTGCAAGTCTACCAGATAAATGGAAGAGCATTGTAGAAAGTGAAGGAGAGCATATTTTAGATTAAAAAGGAAACTTGCTTATCTTTTACTACATCAGAAAATTGCTCACGTCGACCTATGTACATCGTCTTCCAGCACGAACTTTATTTTTAATTAACTACTAGGGTCAAAGCACAGATGGGACAGCACAGGACATACAAAACTTAGAAGAGGTGGGGGGGGGGGGCAGAAAATAAAATCGATTGAAAAATGAAAATATGAAAAACTGAAAAGATGGAATGACGATCACTCGAGCCCCATTCCGAGAAGTCGCATTGAACTTTTAATTACTCACAATGTTCCACAGTCAAATACTTTTCAAAAATCAATGAAACCACGTACTCCAAGATGTCGTTGTACTCCATTTAAGGAAGTAATGCATCTAGGCATACCTCTCTGTATAGATCCGCAATGTCAGGCTCTAATTTTAGTTTTAGCTTTTTGAAATCACTTTCATCCACTAGCACACATTACACACTTTAGCTGGCAGAAACGTTAGAACGCTGGGTGAAATGCTTAGCGGTATTTCGTCTGTCGCTACGCTCTGAGTTCAAATTCCGCCGAGGTCGACTTTGCCTTTCTTCCTTTCGGTGTCGATTAAATAAGTACCAGTTACGCACTGGGGTTGATATAATCGACTTAATCCGTTTGTCTGTCCTTGTTTGTCCCCTATGTGTGTAGCTCCTTGTGGGTAGTAACGAAATAACACTTTAATTTTTTTAATTTCTAGCACCAGTTTGCTATTTCTCGAATCGATCGTCAAGGTTAATTTCTTTTCCTTTATGGGTGAGTGTTGGGGGATTTGATAAAATGTTGTGTTTGCATGTGTTACTGTGGCGGCAAGGTTCGAATTAGTGGCGGTTGGGGCGGGAAGGGGATTGAAGGACTAGATAAATTGGGGATTCGAGGGATAGGAGCGGAGGAATGGCGTGAACTGGAGCCCTTGAGTGGTGAACTTCTCTTTTTACGTTTTCCTCCTGTCACTGTCGACAAATCTCTATTCTCTGTCTCTTATTTCTCCACTTTTTCTGTTCCTTCGGTTTGTGGAGGTGCAGTTACCTTTTCGCCGGGGCCAACTAGTAATGTTACTTGATGGTAGTGGAGGGCAGTCTGCTCTAATGTGGCCTTTCTGACTACACTTGAAACATCGCGGTTTCCTGCCCTCCACTAACACGCTAAACTTTCTGTGTTGGCCTATCCAAATGGTGCTAACTATATTCCCTAGCACTTCTGGGGAGGCCTGGGTAATCATTTCAATCTCTTGCCCTTGCCAGTTATGTTGCGGAAATTTGATCATTTGGAGGATGGGTATTTTATCCTCCATCCCTATTATAATAGCTGCCATAATCCAATCAGCTTCCACTTCCGGTGGTATCTCCACCTCCCTTGGCCTGGAAGCAAATCTCTCAAGGTAAGTTGGGAGGAGCACCACCTATGCCGTGTTTCTGGACACCATAGAATAATACTTGGCCCTTTCTTCTGCTTTAAAGTGCACCTCCACCTTGGCGTAACAATTTCTTCCTCCATTGTAATTTCTTCCACCACTGTAATTTCTTCCTCCATTGTAATTTCTTCCTCCATTGTAATTTATTCCTCCATTGTAATGTCACTCCATATGTCTTTAAGACATTTTAATATTTTTCCCCTGATACAATCTCTATCCTTTTCTTTTCCAAACCAAACGTTTTATATACAATTGTTTCTTTTTTCCACTCTATGACTTACTTTCTTTGGCGGGGTCACACCAATTTCATGCGTTTCTCTTTTTATTAAGTCTTTGAATTTCTCCAACACTTCCTTATTTGTACGTCTTCTCTCGGATTACCAGTCACTGCAGCAAAACTCTTTCCTTCCAGCTCCTTGTCGATGCTATCAACGCATCTCAGCAATTCATCCTCACAGGACCCAATGTCGGAATACGACTGCATAATAACACACACTCTATCGCCAAAACCAGGGGGAAAACGGTAACAAATCCACCGAAAGGCAGACAAGACAAAATATTCGCACAAAAGCTTTTCAATAATATCGAACAATATCCACACCTTTCAATATGACTTTCAAAAATAACACTAACCCTTGAGGAAAGCCTTTAACGTTCTCGGACTAGCCCAAACATCCAGCACGAACTATCTCACCACGTGCGCAGTAGTCATTATACTTCGGCATAATCGCAAAAGCTATTCAAAATCATACCACTTTAAACATTCACGGGACCACAAAGGATAAATTTTTTCGTCTTCGCTTGCAAAACGAGAGAGCAAATTTTCGTCGTACGAACGCAAAATTATCTGAATATAAATTTTTCGTTCGTAACAATATTTATGTACATATGGACACAGGGGGCTTCAAAAGTCGCAAAGGGGTCTGCAATTTCAATACATGTGCTTTAGTTACATTATTTTACTTTTAATTTACAAGATGTGATATACACACACAGATACGCAATCACACAAAGAAGTGCGTGCACACACACATATTGCATATAGTGCAAAGATATTGTAATTTTAGAAACAGAACATAAACGAATAAACTTTGGGCCATCTTGTATATATGTATGATACGTAAAAGGATCGGTGCCAAACACACCATTTTTGTTACCCAGTAAACTAGCTGAGGTTAGTGGGTTCATTTACTAACAGCCTGACTAACACACTGGTTGTAATTGGTTACATGGAAATAGTTGCTGAGAAAAACCTCTTATTTCTTAACCCTTTAACTCTACATAGAATTAAAGGGTTAACAGCTGGTCCTCATATGTCTGCATCTTTGGCAATGGATTGCAGTTGTTCCCAACTGTAGCCGCCTAATTGCAATTCAGTACCTGTTCCACGTACCTTTTCCACGTCCTTAATGAGAGAAGATTACTTCATATCGTAGCTTCCTTTCGGCTTTCACTACTTCATACGCAGTCTCTAGGTACTGCTCTGCCCATACCAGAGTTGGCTTCATACGTTCTTTTATTGTCGTTTGAGTAGCAAAGTAGAAAATTGATAGTAGTACAACCCTGTTCCTATCGTTGTGGCGAGAGTACAACACCCTCTGACGAGAATAAACGAGAACCCTACATATAGATAGTAGCGGTCTGATGTAGTCGGCAGTTCGTAGTTTGCTCTTCGAAGTCCAGGTACAGTTTACAGTTCGTGTTAGTGTGTTGGAAATATTGATTGTTTGTTCGTAAAAGATTGTTGGTTTATTGCGCGTTTGTTACTGCTGAATACATTACAAAGACGTGTATTGCATCAAGTCAAACATAAACTCCTTTGATGTCGTATATGCTCTCGAGTCTGTAAAATCATATGACCATAACTTCACCTTTTAAATGCTAAAAAGATTGAGAATAAAAAATAAAATCTTACCGTTCGTTTACCAAAGATAAAACGGTATAGTTTTTAAGGTAAACCAGATAAACCAGACCTATAATCCGTATGAATTCCAAGTACGATCATCCCGTCTTTTTTTACCACATCGTGTACACCTAAGATCACGTAATTTCATGTATAATATTTTAAGCACATAATTAGATATGAGGCAAGGTTACTGTTTCTAGAAGACTGAATAACAGGTAGGAGCTTCTTCATTGGTTTGACTGACAAATATTTCTACAGATGATGCGATTCATAAGGCCAATGTGTTATACGGGAAATTACGATTAACACATATGAGCGGTAACTCCATAAGCATTAATAGTTTAATGGATGTTCTTTAGTCCCGGGTAATCCTGAATGGGTCAAATTTAGTTGAGACTGTCCTGCATTATTTCTTATGTAACGGGAATCCAACATCATATGTCACAACGTGTTCTTTGCAAAGAAGGTATGGTGGGATATGAAAGAAATTTGTCAAGTATTTCTGGTACGCCAGATAACCACCTAGTCGCTATCGTATGAAAATATCTCGTTAATTCTAGCGCTGGCGTTTAAAATTTGAGTTTGAAGCTATTCAGCAGCTGTGCCTACTTGCAACTAAAACGAATGGGGATTAATTAACGGTTAGATAATATGGTGCAAGTTATGACACTCTGCCGATTAGACGGGAAGCAAGAAAAATAATGACAGGATTTTGGAAGCACCACCCAAAATCTGATATAGAAAGGTTATATATGCAGCGTATAGAAGGTGGTAGAGGCCGTATACAGCTAGAAAACTATTACAAAATAACCACTATAGTTTTACAAAAATACTTCAGAAGTAAGGAAAACTAATACGAATAGCCACAAAACAGGAACAAAACAAAAACAAAAACGTTTTCAGTCTTTAAGGAAGCTGAAAATGCAAACCAAAAGTCACGCTACCTAACAACTATAAAGAAAAAGAAGAAACAACAAAAGCTGTAAAACAAATGAAATCCAAACTAAAACTACAACAGCAAAAGGATCATGTTAAAACGATAGCAAGAAAAGCCCCTACATGGTAAATACTGGGTTAAACTAAACATATAAGAAATAGACAAAACAAAATTCCAACAAAATCTGAAAAGCTCAAGACTCAAAAGCAGAGACTGAAGGATTTTTAATTGCAGCGCAAGACCAAATCCTTCCCACAAGAAATTACGAAAAACATATAATGAAAAGAAGTAACTGCAGAATATGTGAAGCAGGACAAGAAATAATAAATCATATTGTCTCTGGCTGCCCAGTCCTGGCTAAGAAGGAATATATTCACACACACGACAGAGTTGGAACCTATATACACTGGAAGCTATGCCAACACTACCAAATAACAACAAAAAATGCTGGTATAGGCACACGCCAGAAGAGGTCACAGAAAATGAGAAAGCAACACTACTTTGGGATATGCCAATATAGAAAGATAGGGAAATGAAGGCTAATCGGCCATATATAATTGTCAGAGATCATGAAGAAAAAAAAATGCTTTCTAAATGATGTATCAATACCAACAGATGACGACGTTGCTCTAAAACAAATGGTGAAACTCTCTAAATGCAAAGATCTGGAAATAGAGGTAACTCGAATGTGGAGTCTAAAAACAGTATCAATTCTTATCATATTGGACGCATTAGGTACGATAAAATAATATTCAAACAAAACATAACCCAAACCACAAGACAAACATATATGTATAACATACGAAAAAATAGCACTACTAGGCACCGCACCGTACACATCCTACGTAATGCACTTTCAATACAGTAACCATAAGAGCATCGCAGCAAACCACAGCACATACCCAAGTCACAGAACTGCGTTCGGTAGCGCAGTGAAAGCACGCTATAAAAATAAGGCTACTGGATAATAATAAGAATAATAATGATAATAATAATAATAATAATAATAATAATAATAATAATAATAATAATAATAATAATAATAATAATAATGATAATAATGACAGCGAAACGGGCTGATTACTACCTAGCTCAGATACCAGGAAACCCCAAAATGGCTGAAGTTCAAAAGATAGTGCTCATGGGAACTGCCCATATCCTACGTAAAATACTGTCTATGTGATCTCAAAACAAACACATAATTTTCTTATGGTTTCTCAGACATTCTCTAGAACAACACTGTATAAATCCAAATATATGGTACCTAGGCATAACACCTACATGAACTTCTAACTTGTTGTCTCTTGAGGACTCTGGGTAAGACTTGGAGCCAACTTGTACAAATGCAAAGTAAAAGTCAAACATAAAATAATAATAATAATAATAATAATAATAATAATAATAATAATAATAATAATAATAATAATAATAATAATAATAATAAATATCCTGAGGCAGTACTAGGCAGTAGCTCTGGTGGTTTTTGATCTTAACTGATTGGAAGTGATATCATGTATATGTTTTGTCTTGCTATAAAGGATGGGCTACAGCAAATATTCAGCTTAATACCACAGATTTGCTTGTCAGTTGTTTGACTTTAACCAGTTGAGCAGGTCCCTTCGTGGCTGACGATTTGTGTATCTCTGATCACGAGCAGAAGTAGTGGGAGCGGGAACATCATAGCCATGTGCTGTAAGGAATTCATTGGTGTTTGGAAAATGTACCTTTGGAAAAATGATCGTTTCGTTCATCATTCTTAAACAATCTTTATTCAGTGACCTTTTGATCGGGGAAGACTACGTATATTTGTACCCTAGTATAACTTTAATGGCATGTGCTGCTCTTTTAATCAATAACGATAATGGCGGTGGTGGTGGTGGTGGCGGTGGACGTTGTGGTGGTAGTGGTGGTGATGATGATAAATAAAGTAATATAATGGTGCAAACGTAAATACAAAATCACAGGAAAATATGCATAAGATACAAGGGTTCGCATATGTACTTAAAATCGATCAATATAACTATACAGTCAAACACGCGCATGCACATATAACTGCGTACACACAAATATACATCGGTGCACAATTATGCAGGAAGAGGCATAGGTACAAGATCACTTCGGTGAACGTACAAACGAACCTGCGTACGCAGTCACTCGCGCGCGCGCGCACAAGAGACAGACACAAGCACAGACACAAACATACACACACATACACACACGCACGCAAAGAATATATTCATAAAGATATATTTGTTCACGTGAACACATACATGCGCGCGCAAAAGCCACCATCAGTATATATATATATATATATATATATATATATATATATATATATATATAGAGAGAGAGAGAGAGAGAGAGAGAGAGAGAGATAAATAGATAGATAAATAAATATGAGGAACATACGTCATGCTATGGAAAGCCAAATTGACATCTATACAAAAGCACGCACGAACAGTAGGGGTGTCGTTTGATCATAGATTTGCTTGATGAGAAAAGTCCAGGGGCTAAACAACAAAAGCAACACTGTCAACAATAACTGTAACATCAGAAAAAAACGTACAAATACCTCCATCGCAAACTATGTAGCGAAAAACATCCATTATACCTACAGATTCTTCGTATATGCATCAGAGTACTAAGGATGCTACACAAAAAAAATCAAATATACGCACCTACATACCGACATACATATATATATATATATATATATATATATTTGTATATATATGATATATGGAATATGATGAATATATAGGTACATTTATGCACATACATACACACACACATAGTATATATATATATATATATATATATGCACATGTATGTATGTATTTTTGTATGTATGTATTATATGTGTGCGTGTGTTTGTTTATTGTGTATATTCAGTTAAGAAATTTATAAGAATTATGAGTCGACAGACATATTGAGTTTCCCCGCACCAGTAAATGTTCTGTAGTTCTTTGCTTTGAAAAAAGAAAAAAACCTCATTTTGAACAATCATGCGTGTGTGTGTGTGTGTGTGTGTGTGTGTGTGTGTGTGTGTGTGTGTAATGTGTGTGTGTGTGTGTGTGTCTGTGTGTGCGTGTGTGTGTGTGTGTGTGTGAGTGTACTTACATATATGGATACATAGACACAGACAGACAGACAGACAGATAGATGCATACATACATACATACATACATACATACATACATATATACAATATTCATAGAATGCATGCATGTTATATGCCTACATAGAGTAAACATAGAATGCATAAACATTATATGCGAATGCGTGTTTTCCACTGTTAAATGAATACCGTAAATAACACAGTTGACTATATTTTGCAGTATAGTACACGATGCAGATGGACGAAGCACACTGACTTTGGAAACGCAACTCCAGGAATGCAATGATTTATATTTACTAAAGCCCTGGCTATACGATCGGAGAATGCCGAGCCGGCAAATGTTACTTCAAGGTTATTCCAGAAAATTAACCAGCAAACTAGCAGCGTGTTCATATCCGTCGTTAAGAGAAATCCCCAAGCAATGGCCACCTACCTGATGGTTTGCTGACGAGTGCTATTGTAGTACATAACATCATATTCTTCGCTTTCACAAGAAAGGGCTTGGTTATGATTGAAGGACAGAGTTGTATAATGAAGAGGGGTTGTATACATTTATTGCTCGAGTTTAATGCTAGGAGATTCTTACTTTCTCTCAATTTCTTGTGATTTATGTCACTTCAAGGCCCCAGCAATCAAAATGGAAATGGTGTGGTTCCGGAAGCGAGCAAGAGAGATGCGCTGGAACAGTTACTCTGACTTATGTTGCTCGCATTTGCGGATAGCCATTTCCACCTCGATAGCGGTGACCAGTGATATGGTTCGTGAGCCGAGAACACCGAAGGTCTCCATTGCCACAAGCTCGACCATCAGCCTGTCGCAGAGCTACCGATGCTTCGACAATTTGCCTTTCTCAACCTAACGAGCACAGAAGCCTCGACTGGCAGCTGAACGCACCAAGTTACCGCTGGAGATACCACAGCGTCTAGCATCTTAAATGAGGAGCCTACCGTCACGTCCTGTGGTTATTCATGTTACCATGGTGATCGTACCGTACCCGCCACTGCTGACTACCTACCAGCTATGTGCGCCCTAAACCACTCTGTGTGTACAAAACACATCGCAGGCACGGCTCTAACAAAACCACTGCAACTACCAATTAGCTAGCATTAACTAGCATGATAATTTTAAAGGGATTTTCTTTTTTTTTTTAAATATTTTTGTTCTGCACAACAATATAACGCGTATATTGAAATAGATTCCGTTACATATAAAAACTAACCTTCCTTATACACAAATGACCTTGTGTCATTCTAACAAATCACTGATGTTTCAAAACAATTAAGATAGTGAATAAGCTGAAGCGATACAGATATGGACAGAAAGCGTTTAGTATAAAAACAAAACAAAACAAAAACAAACAAAAAAAACACGAGTGTTAACTTTGTTCTTTGCGTTAACTGACGTCAACAAAGTAATTACCGAAGATGAACTAAGATCAATCGATTGAACTATAACTCTTCCTTATTGATTAATGTTTATGTGCCAATGTACTAAATTACTATTTCTTAACGAGTAATTTACTAATGAGTTGATAAAATATTGTTGTGGGATTGATTTAACGCTTTACATGATGAAGCTCTTATTATTTTTTTTTTCCTTCAAATTTTATATTAAAGGTTCTGCAAGATCGGCTCTTTTACAGAATCGATTATGTAACGTACAGCAAATGTATTTGGTATTCAAAGGATTCTGTCTTTTTTTTTTTTTCTGGAGAGTAATCTCAACGAGAGACCGACAGATATAATCACTAGTAACGCATTGTTTGCACCACGATTTTAAATTTGCACTCTACCCCAACAATACACTTTTCGTACCCTGTCAGAAGTACACAATGTCTAAAAAGAAGGTACCGAGACTTATAACGGCTAAAGAGCTACAGGCGAGTCTGGGAATCCAATAGGAGCAGTATTGGACAGATAAAGTATTTTTACTCTTTTTACCATAAGGCAGAATCATTTCTTCACGGTAACTTCAGTGAATTTGTCCTTAGAAGTTGAAATATGCCACAAACATATTTAACTCACATAAATTTCGCTTATGCCTAAACACTACTGAATGTGTATTTGTGTGTGTGTGATTGTAGGTGTGTATGTATACGTATGAGTATATATATGTATTTACAATATTTACATTTGACGGATATTTCTCCTCATCTTGTTTGTTGTTAACACAACGTTTCGGCTGATATACCCTCCAGGCTTCGTCAGGGGTCTTGAGGAAATTTCGAACCTGGGTTCTCATTCCTAACGATGTTACTATTATTATTTATTATTATTATTACTATTATTAATCAGGTCGCTGCCGTGAATCGAACTCGGAACCTTGGGGTTAGTAGCCCGCGCTCTTAACCACTACGCCATATGCCCAGGTTCGAAATTTCCCCAAGACACCTGACGAAGGCTGGAGGGTATATCAGCCGAAACGTTGTGTTAACAACAAACAAGATGAGGAGAAATATCCGTCAAATGTAAATAATGTAAATAATGTAAATAATTCCTCATCTCTTAAATATAGAACTATATATATGTATGTAGTTACATTTAAAGTGATAATCGCCAACGCACGACACTCTCGCATCTTGAGTTACTCTGTTACTTCGGTTCCATTTTCAGTCCCACAGCGTGGCACCTTGGGAAAGTGTCTTCTACCATAACATCAGGCTGACCAAAGCCTTGTGAGTAGATTTGATAGACGGAAATTGAAAGATGTATCAACGTGTATATGAAATGGGCGTGTGTGTATGTGTGTGTATGAGAGAGAGAGATAGAGAGAGAGAGAGAGAGAGAGAGAGATAGAGAGAGAGAAAGAGAGAGAGAAAGAGAGCATCGCTAACACATACATGAGAACACACATTTACTCACACACACACATACACGCATATTGATGGCTGCACGTATAACAACCCACCCTTTCACTCACTCACTCTTTCTCCCTTTCTCTTTCTCTTTCTTCCTCCATCTCTCTTTCTCTCTCTCTCTCACTCTCTCTCTCTCTCTCTCTCTCTCTCTCTCTCTTTCACAAACACACGTACATTTCATATACACTTACATCTTTCACTTTCTCTTCTCTTTCGCTTTAAAACAAAAGTAAATAAATAAAAATTTTTTAGGAAAATTAACGAACTCCGGATGACAGTTCTGAGAGTCAAAGTCAAATATTGCCATTCACTTCAAAAGTACCCAACTGGTAGTTAATTTATCGACCCCGAAAGGATGAAAGGCAAAGTCGACCTCGGCGGAATTTGAACTCAGAACTTAAAGACAGACGAAATATCGCTAAGCATATCGCCCGGCGCGTGATGACGTTTCTTATTTCTTTACTGCCCAAAAGGGGCTTACACACAGAGGGGACAAACAACGACAGACAAACAGATTAAGTCGATTATATCGACCCTAGTGCGTAAATGGTACTTAATTTATCGACCCCAAAAGAATGAAAGGCAAAGTCGACCTCGGCGGAATTTGATCTCAAAACGTAAAAACAGACGAAATACCGCTAAGCATTTCGCCCGGCGTGCCGACGTTTCTGCCAGCTCGCCACCTGAAAATGAAGATCATTATGTCTGTTATAGACTTTTGTATGTAATAATTGTTTCTGTTGCTGTTTGTATCACTACCTTCGTCGTCCTTGTTGAGATCATCAGATTTCGTGTTGTTTGATTTTCATGTTGTATTCATTGGGATTACTTTTACAGTTCGTTACTTCTAGTTGTTTGCAGTTTTTTTTTCTCTCTATTTTTTTTTTTTGTTCTTGTTCCTAACATTGTTCGCAGTTATTGCTGTGGCCATTTTAACATTGATATTCTTCTTCTTGTTATCGTCGTTATTGTTCCCGTATAGTATGTCACAGTTGCTAGATATTTCTGCTCTTTCCCGCTACTACTATTCTTGCTGTTGTTGTTTTAGCTATTGCAGCAGCAGCAGCAGTAGCAGTAGTAGTAGTAGTAGTAGTAGTAGTAGTAGTAGTAGTAGTAGTAGTAGTAGTAGTAGTAGTAGTGGTGGTGGTGGCAGCAGGAGCAGCAGGATTTGTTAGTCCAGTATGTGAAAGTTGTAGATGTTATAGTTGTTGCAATGTTCGTTGATATTGAAGCTGGGCTAAAACTCATTGGCTACAGCCGTTGTTGTTGTTGTTGTTGCTGCTGTTGCTGTTGCTGTTGCTGCTGCTGCTGTTGCTGTTGCTGTTGTTGTAGCCGTTGATGTTCTTGTTGTGTTTGTTGCATGTTATATTATCGGATTATTTTTGCTTTTTGTTATTATTATTATTATTATTATTATTATTATTATTATTATTATTATTATTATTATTATTGTCGTTGTAGTTGTTGATGTTATCCTTATCATCATCGGCATCAGCAGCAGCATCAACATCATCATCTTTATCATCATCATCGTTATTATTATTATTATTAACCGTGAGTCATTGAACGGAGAGTAGCTATCTGGACGTGGCATTGAAAAGATGCTGAAGCCAAATCTGGTTGCCATGGTGATGGAGTGGACAAAGCAAAAGAAATATCTCAAGATGCTTTATGTTCAGGATAAGGTGATGTCTTAGAGAATATAATTGCATCAGATTCTTTGTTACCTGGCTTTCAAAATTCTGCTAGCTCATGGGATTAGTGCACAGAGAGCGACATACGCAAACACATACATGCATACACATACACACATATGTGAGGTGAAAGTGTGGGTGTCAGTGTATGCATGTACATATATGCCTACATATATATGTTTGTGTGTGTGTGTGTGTGTGTGTGTATGTGTGTGCATGTATACATGTGTGTACGTATGTGTGTGTGTGCGTGCGAGAGAGGGTATGTCTTTGGTTACAATTGCCAAGCAATTCTTGAGGCAGGAAAATTAGTTGTACATATACATCTGTGGTAAATACAAACACATAGACATGCACACTCACACACATAGATATATACACATATACATATACATATACATACTCACTTACATACGTATATTTATATATGCATCTCTCTCTCTCTCTCTCTCTCTATATATATATATATATATATATATATATATATATATACAAACATACATTTATGTATATGCCTTTATGTACATGAATGTGTGCATGTGTGTCTGTGTTCATGTGAGAGTCGGTGCCCTTCTTAGTGTTTGACTATATACTTCTATAATATGTGGCTCTCAGCAAAAGAATCTAATATGGAGATAGATGTGATTAGATTGATGGACGTATAAAGACGTTATTGAATAGAGAGATAGATAGATGATAGATACATGAGAGACAGATAGATAGATAGATAGATAGATAGATAGATAGATAGATAGATAGATCAAATCTAAAAAAAATGTGCTCTTAGATATGTTTACTGGATATTGCATAGTCAAAAGTTCGAATCTCAATAGTCGTCATGTCTATAAATATGAAATTGTCAACAGAGAAAGAATAAGAATTTTATATGGATACAAAACTAGACATCTAGTGAGCCTTAATTGTAAATGTTTTAAAACTAACATATAGAAGTCTATAAGTAAATTTTGTAATTATGGTTTCTGTGTATATGTACGTATGTATGTAATAGGTAACATATATACATGCACTTATATGCACACACAATGCGCGCGCACATATACACTTATACACTTACCGCGTGAGGACTTCTCATATGGACACATGGTGCATAAAAACACTCATATCTATATCGTAGGTAGACGACAATTTACTGAAATTCTATATATTATTGAAAGTGAAATTCGGCTCTTATGCTGCTTCCCGACTTCTCTCACTGAAGAGAACGGGTAGGTTGAAATTACGTGATCTGACAGTACTGGCGCCTGTAGCAGATAATTCTCGTCAATATGATTATGAGTGCTTTTTAGCACCTTGCGTTGTCATGAGATTTCCTATCAAAGTAGAAAATGCAGTTTTTGGTGCGCTAAGAAATCATACACATTAAGTTGGATATCAAAATAGCTTTATGGTATTATTGCGTGATTGGAATATCTGCAATCAAGGACCAGATACTCTCAACGCTTTTGATACTAAAACAATGATAACATGTAGAATTACGTCCAACAGGATTTATAGTGTGAAGGACAGATTCGGTTGTTGGGCGAGGCAAATATCACCTCACCACATCGTCATGGTAAGAAACAATGGATAGTTTTATTCCGTATAGTGGCTTTGACGAAAAATTTACTGAGCTTGGCATGATTTGTAAGAATGCAATCAGAAATTTTCCACTTCCTTCGAAATAACGATTTCGATTATCACATGAAAAGAAAAGTGGGGCTGAAAGATAAGTGGTTATATCGAAGGTATATTAGTATGAAGCTGAGTCAGCAATCAGAAATAGGAGTGGGCAATAATCATTAGTCACCAAAGTAATCCAGGTCCTATGATGTTCTTTTCTCGTCCATAAGAAAACTCTTAGCTTATTTTACGTTTGTATTTCTTCCCGCCTTTTGTGTTACATACACAATGTAAAGTTACGAATGGTTTTGTACACTGTCTTTGAAAGTTCCCTCGGTGATGCTCTTTTGATAAAATACATAAAGAACAGAGCCATCGTTCTTATTATCACACCCATGACCACTACTACCACCACCATCTCCACTCCTTGATCATCATCATCATTATCATCATCATCATCATCATCATCATCATCATCATCATCATCATCATCATCATCATCATCATCATCATCATCATCGGTATTCTTAATAATTTGTATGTAAATCTGAATACAACAACCGACAACACTCTCATCATGATGACCACTACGATCGCCAGCACTAAAACCAGCATTACTATCATACCAAACCCACCAGTGAGACCATCACCGTTCAGTCAATAGCGATATCACCTACACCACAAATATTAATACTACAACCAAATTACCGTAATTGCAAATAACCACAGATCAGAACAACAGTATTCGTAAATCTACTAAAAAATATAGGTTATCGCAAATAACTCTCAACTCGATTACCGACATCATCGCTATTCTAGAATCTTGCCCCCCTGTCTCATCATCATCATCATCATCAAGATAATTATCTTTATTATCATACCATTAATATCGTATTACTTTCTTCATACAAAATAAAAATATCTAGAGTTAGTTGTTCCAGCATTTACTCCCTGAGTTCACATCCCGCCAGGATTCAAGTACTAAAATCGGTGCATGCAGAGTAATTCATCTCTTTCTTTTTCAAATTTAAGATTTAATATGTAAGGAAGAAACACGTATTTTCTTTGTACAAACCAGAAATACGTCCTTGGATATTGCTAACGTTGCTCTACGTTCAAAGTATTGTAGACTACGGAATGAAGTATTAATGTTCGCTTGCTTCATCTTTAAGTTTCGTTGTTTTTTTCCCCTAAATTTGTAGTGTTTAAAAAGGATAGATATATTAAACTTTAATCATTACTTTTTATTTCTAATTGTTAAGAAGGAATTGTTTTTCATGTTTGCTTTTTATTTGCTTTTCAAACGATTTGACAGTTTTGAGAATATTGTTTATTTTGTACTAAGAAACATGGTTGTCTATAGTAATAGTAGTAGTAGTAGTAGTAGTAGTAGTAGTAGTAGTAGTAGTAGTAGTAGTAGTAAACTATTCCAACAATAGCATCTTCCTTACAACTACCGTCAGCCCTGAAAATATTGGCGAGACTGTACTCGTTGTCGCTTATATAATCTGGTAAACGTACAACATTAACGCTCACAAGGTCGGTCAAACACACACACACACACAGAAATAAATAAGGAAACACACAAACACCTAGTTACGCGGCAGACACTGACGCCAGAGATTCTTTAAATTTTTAAATGAGTGTGTGAATAGGTAAAAAGTAAAAGTAATAGAACCAAACGCCCAGGTGCATCTACTTATGCAAATAGAGCCACGTTATATGTCTCTGAAATGATCTGATTATGACATTTCACATCTTCTCCGCACTCACATCTATAGATGAGGAGGATGATGATTATGATGATGATGATGAGGAGGAGGAGGAGGAGGAGGAGGAGGAGGAGGAGGAGGAGGAGGAGGTTGAGGATGACAATGATGATGATGATCATCATCATCATCATAATAACAATAATAATAATAATAATAATAATAATAATAATAATAATAATAATAATAATAAGGAAGCAAGATCGGGTGAATAGTGGGGGGGGGTAAGCGGGATCATGCCATTTTCGGTCAAAAACTGTCTTACATTCAGGCGGTGAGCGCAAGTGCATTATCGTAATGAAACCGCCACTGATCGGGACGTTTTAGTCTCACCGCCTCTTGCAAACACTTCAGAACTGCCAAATCCACTCACAAGGCATTGCTCGTCCCGAGGCTACAGTAGAAGATACTTGCCCAAGGTGCCACGCAGTGGGACTCAACCCGGAACCATGTGGTTCGTAAGCAAGCTACTTACCACACAGCCATTCCAGCGCCTATATATATATATATATATATATATATATATGTGTGTGTGTGTGTGTGTGTGTGTGTGTGTGTGTGTGAGTGTGTGTGTGTATTTATATACACACAGAGACAGACAAACAAACGGACAGACACAGACAGAAAGAGAGAAAGAGATGTATACACACATAGATAGATAGATAGATAAATAGATAGATAGATAGATAGATAAATAGATAGATAGATAGATAGATAGATAAATAGATAGATAGATAGATAGATAGATAGATAGATAGATAGATAGATAGATAGATAAATAGATAGATAGATAGATACATTTCTTTTATTAGCCACACAGGGCTCAACGAAGATGGGACAAATACAATGTAGAGCTTTTCTTTTTGGGAGGGGGAAGGAAGGAAAAAAAAAAAAAAAAAAAAAAAAAAAAAAAAAAAAAATTGGTGGTGTCGATCAAAAGGGATCGTAGGAAGGGAAAAAGGGGCAGTTCGATCAAAAGGGATCGAAAAAAAAAGAAAAGGAAAGGCCGATCAATAGGGATCGTGTATCACACAGTAATGTTCTCGTGTAAAAAGAGGGGAGGACAGTTTAGGTTTAGCCGTGGAAGGAAAAGCCCACGGAAAAGACCACGGTAACCTTGGTCAATATTCTCATTGAAGAAACTATAACAGTAAGTGACTCTCTTTTGCCTTTTTGTTTTATTTTTTTTTTTTCTTGTTCATAGGGTTATGCTCAAGATGGCTCCGTCGTTCACACGTGCCATCCTTGCTACATTCACCCATCTTTTTTTGAAGCATTCACTAGACAAGACTTCCCTTTCTACTCTCAACTTCCTCTTCAGGTGATACTTGAAGAAGTTGATGAGAGATTGCCCAGAGAGGAAAGTCTTTGTCTCTAGACCTTTCAGACGCGTCCACCATACACATTCTTTCGCCATAGCCACAAGTACGATGAAAATAGCTCTTCCTTCCCGTTTAAAGGAAGGAGGCGCGACAATATTCACGATAGACTCGGCTGATAGACCGACTCGTCCCACACGCGATAGCAGTTGTTCGACGTAAGCCCACAGCTCGGAAATGGTGGGACACTGTACGAGTGCGTGCAGAACGGTTTCGTCGCTCTGCCGGCATCTCGGACAGGTCGGCCCCGTGTTTCTCGAGCCATGCCTGTAGAGCTTATCCCGAACGGGCAGTGCTTCTCGATAGCACTGCCAGGCCAGGGATCTCTGGAAGTTGTCCATAGGTCCCGGCCCGAAGGTCGTCTTAAACAGGCGGGTCAGGTATTCCTCGTCGACGCCCAGGTTCGCCCCGAGATCGTCGTCGTACCTTCCCTCCACTAATCCACTATAGAATGCGTTAGTTGTGATGCAGTCGCTCAAGGTTGACCCGGGTTGTTGGAGTTGCCGAAGAGCAGCGCGACACTCGCGGTGCCATTCGCCCTTCCTCGGCCTCTTCTTGATCCATGACTGCAGTTCGGTCATGGAGACGAGCTGCGGGAAAGCGCGCCGCACAAACGGTGACCACACCTGTTCACCGCTGTCTACGTAGAGCCGGAGATGTCGCAGTCTCAGCGCGTGTCTGCGCATCATCAACCACGGCATGCCCAGTCCTCCTTTTAACGGGTGTTGGCAGCAAACGGATCGCCTAACCATCGGAACGCTTCCTTTCCACAAGAAGCGGAAGAGGATGCGCTCCAGTTTGGTGATGGTAGGGTCGGGACAAGGAACGACGGTCAGGCGGTAGTAGATGACGGACGCGATGTACGTGTTCGCCACCTCCGCCCGACCTTTCAGGGAAAGCTTCCTCTCGGCCCATTGCCGGGCTAGAGTGGCCACCCTTCTCGTTATCTCGTCCCAGTTCTTCTCCGTTTGGAGGTCTGGACCAAACCAGACCCCGAGCATCTCAACCGGACCGTCAGTCCAACGTCCCACGACGGAGGCGCTACTTGACGGCATGGGGTTGCTTCTCCAGGTGCCGAGCCGCAAGCCCACTGACTTATCCCGGTTGATTTTCGCTCCCGTTACCGCTTCGTAGTCTCTCAGTGTCTCGCCGACAAGCTCGATGTGCTTTTGGCTAGACACTATGACGGTGACGTCGTCCGCGTATGCCGACACGCTCGTCCCGCATCCCAACTCTCGCGGGATGCCCCTCAGCGTCGCCAGCTTCCGCAGTAGTGGCTCGAGAGTCAACACGTACAGAAGCGACGAGAGGGGGCATCCCTGACGGACCGAACGTGCAATGTCGAAGGGTCTTGATAGATGCCCATTGACGCGAACTACCGAACGGATGCCTCTGTACAAGGCAGCCATCCAGCCGCGGAAAATGGGACCGAAGCCGGCTGCTATGAGGACAGCCTCCAAGTATTGATGGTCTACCCTATCGAAAGCTTTCGATTGATCTAAATTGATCAGGGCCCCACCCATGCCAGGTTCCTTAACTACCCTCTCTATGATGTAGCGCATCAGATGGAGGTTGTCATGGATGCTCCTGACCGGCACCGCGCACGTTTGCGCCTTGCCGATCAGTTTCTCGATGACAAGCGCCAACCGCTTGGCTAACACCTTGGCCAAAATTTTCAAGTCTGCATTGAGCAGAGTGATGGGCCTAAAGTTATCTATGACGTCCCCCTTGTTTGGATCTTTCTTCAGCAGCGTTACGGCTCCTCGACTCACAAAACCGGGAATGCTCCCGTTTTGCTGCCAGTTGCAGTACACCGCCACCAAGACGTCTCCAAACAAGTCTGGCTTACAGTTGTAAAGCTCGTAGGGCAGACCATCCAAACCCGGAGATTTGTCCCTCGAGCATCCCGCCATCGCGTCCCTCACTTCCGCCGCCGTGATGGCACCTTCGCAGCACTCCGCCTCTCTTGCCGAGAGTCGTGGCAGGCTGTGCAGGTAGGCACTGAAGTCCACCCTGCGTTCTCGCTCGCCATTCGTCCCAAACAGTCGAGCAAAGTGCCGCTGAAAGGCCTCACACATTTTGCTTGGCTCGAGCAGTTCGCGCCCCTGTTCGTCCACCAGAGACCGAATGGTGGCTTTGTTGCCCTGTTGCGCCTCCGCCACCCGGGCCTCTCGTGCGGCTCCAACACCTTCGTTTCTTAGAGCACGCATCCTAGCCCTGACAACGCACCCTTCGTGTTTGGCGTTGAAGTGTTGGTCAAGGGCCAACCTCGCCGCCAAAACGTCGGATGCGATGCCACTTCTAATTGCCTCTTCTAGCTTCTTAACTAGTTCACCCTCTACTCTGTTTCTGTCTATGGCTAGTGCTTTGCTATACCTAACCGCTTCTGCTTTTATTGCTCTCTTGAGGGCAAACCACCATTTGTTATTGATGATGGCTCCTGTCAAAGCCCTCTTTACTAACGTGCTAATCCGGTCTCTGAAAACTGGTCTCGACGGGAAAGACGCGTTTAGTTTCCAGTAACCGGAGCCCTGCCTATGTGTCTTATCTAAGTCTAGCGTACACGTCACAAGTTTGTGATCCGTGTAGCTGACTATGTGAAATTGTGGACACCCTATGCTATCTCTATCTACTCTCCTACACAGTATTCTATCTAGATACGATCTCGACGACCCGATGCGGTTTGTCCATGTCCACATTGGCGCATTCGGGTAATCGAGTCGGTACCTGTCAGACAGTTGAAAGCGTCTGAGCAGGTCTTTGAGGCATTTGCATCCACGTCTATTCCTATCTCTGCCAACATAGTCTAGATGCGTGTCCAAGGTAGCATTCCAATCCCCCACTAAAAGTAAAGGACGAGACGTTCCTAGGAATACTTCTAGACGTCGAAAGAAATCCGGCCTACCTGTTAAAGGTGGTGCGTATACTGATATGAGTCGAAAAGCACACCCATCGCTGCCATCGACATCCAGAACAACCAATCTACCCTCCGGGTCTATGAATACTGTCTTTACTTCGAGATCCAGACTCTTGCGAAAGAGTACCGCCGTGCCACTACCGCCCATTCTCGGCAGACAGGGAGAAAAATAAATGTTAAACTGTCTGCCAAACATGGACGATAGGGCCCGCGTATCATGGAGTCTGGTCTCGCTTATGGCTATGATTTCTAGTTTATGTGACTTTATGTCATTTAGGAGGTACCCTTGTTTCCAAGGGGACCCCAAGCCACGCGCATTTACACAACCAATCTTGAGCATCATTTTGATTTGAGTGTTAAAGTTTTATAAAGAGAGTCACTTACCGTTTGAGAGTTTTTGTGTCTCCTCCTTCGGGTTTTCTTCGAGGAGATCACTATATAGTTTTTTCGCCAGGTATTTTTGGCATTTGCCAACTGCCTTTGGAAAAATAGATTTTAGTGTGTGGTGCAGGGTTGGTGTTATGTGTAGTATTTTGATGTGTTCTGGCGGTGTTGTGTATGGGTGGTTGCTGGTTTTTATGTCTTCGTTTGTTATGTTTGTTTTTGTGTTGATGTATTCCATCAACTCTGAGTTTTTTGTGTTGATGGCAGTGAGCATTGTGTGTGTACTTGCTTTTGGGGTTTTGTTGCTTGTGTTGTAGTTGTGTGTGCTTGTGTTGGTGTCTGGAGTGTTTTCGGGAGTTGTGTATCTCCCTGCTTTGTTTGTGTTTGCTTTTCTTTTCTTGCTCCTCTTCCTCCTTCCTTTCTGGGCTATTTGCCATTCCTCATTACTTTCATCTTCCGACGAAGGTTCTGAGGAATCGGAAGGGGGTAGGGGCAAATTGTGAGCGTCTGTGTGTGCTTGTGTGAGTGGTTGTGTTGCTGTTTTTGTTGGTGCTGATGGCTTGTTATTTGTGTGAGGTGTGTGTGATGTGGGGGAGGGGGAAACAGTCTTGGAATTTTCTTTCTTTTCCCCTGCTTCCTCACTTGTTGTTTTTACAGATGCTGTTGTCTTCTCAGTTGCCAGTGTTGCTTGTGTTTCTCTTGTTTTGATTGTTGATGGTGGTGTTGGTAGTAGGGTTTTTTTTCCGGGTTTTGGTGGTTGCCCTTGTTGCTTTTTTTGGTTGGCGGCGGTTGGGCAACTGTCCTTGAGGTGTGCCTCGCTGCCGCATACATAACAACGTGGCCGCCTTCCTTCCACCACTACATATAACTTGTGGTCCTTTGCCAGTTGGATGTGTGTGGGGATCTTTTGGCACTCCTCTTCAGTGATATGGAGGAGGACTTCGACTTTTTTTCCCCCTTCCCAGTTTTTCTCCTCTGCAGTAGCAATTTCTAATATATTTGCCTCCTCCATTTCGAGGCATATAGAACCTACTATCCACTGGGTTTCCACTTGTGAAGGGACATTCTTTACTGTCACCTTCGTCACTCTCTGTCCAAGATAACTCGGTATCATCACCAAGTCATCTGTGTGGAGAGAGAGTGTTGAAAATTCCTTCGCTAACTGTTCGCTCTTAAAGCGTACTAGGACCGTGGCAAATTTTCGTCCCCAAGTAACATGACTTTGAAAGGGCCATATCGGTTTGAGACAAATCTCAATTTTTTGGGTGGAGAAACTCTCCGGTCGCTTCGTTTTCTTGTTGATAAGTCTGTATGATATGTGCTTCTTGTTTGTATTTTCAATAATTGCTTTTGGTATGTGTATTTGTACAGTGTCACCTTCTTTCGTGAGAAGGGATTTTGTGTCATTGATTTGTTTTTGGGTGAATGTTAATATTGTTCTTTTTTCTTTCGTTGCATCGGCAAAATTTGTTTTTGTGATGCTGGCAGATATGTTGTTTGTGGCGTTTGTGGTGTTGTTTATCTTGTTCGTCTTGTAGTTGTTGATGGTGGTATTGACAGTGGTGTTGGTACTGCCAGGTTCAAAGGTGGTGGTAGTGGCGGCAGAGTTTGTCGAAGTAGTGGTGGTGTTGGTGTTGAAGGTCGGTGTCCTGTTGTTGTTGCTGTTGTTATTGTCACTGGTAGTAGCAGTGGTGAGGACAGTGGTCGTGTTAGCAAGGACATTTGTGTCGTTGTCGTTGTTGTTGCTGTTGTTGTTGTTGTCTTTGTCGTTGTTGTTGTTGTTGTCACTGGTGACGGTGGCAGGCAAGACTGCTGTAGCAGCAGAGTTTGTACACGTGATGGTGGTAGTGGTGGTGGTTGAGGCAGCAGCAGTTGACTCAGAATCATTGCTCTTCTTCATCACTTGTCTGCGTTCATGCGGAACGGCATTAAGTGTTTTCGCCTCTGGCATTAGGAGCGGGAAGTCGGCCTCGTTGAAAACCTTAGCCATATTCGTTTTAAAGAATATGGCTAGGAACGAGGAAGATATGTTTGAATTTTTGGAAATAAGGCTCTAAATAGAGCTATTTCCGATTTGAAAAATATATGTTCACGAAGTATTTTGTGTTATACACAACTTATACAAAATTTTAAAACAAAATAGGTCTTTTAAGAGGTGAAAAATGCAACTTACATGGGAGCCGATGTGTCTACCGTCCGTCCATGATGATAGATAGATAGATAGATAGATAGATAAATAGATAGATAGATAGATAGATAGATAGATAGATAGATAGATAGATAGATAGATAGATAGATAGATACATTTCTTTTATTAGCCACACAGGGCTCAACGAAGATGGGACAAATACAATGTAGAGCTTTTCTTTTTGGGAGGGGGAAGGAAGGAAAAAAAAAAAAAAAAAAAAAAAAAAAAAAAAATTGGTGGTGTCGATCAAAAGGGATCGTAGGAAGGGAAAAAGGGGCAGTTCGATCAAAAGGGATCGAAAAAAAAGAAAAGGAAAGGCCGATCAATAGGGATCGTGTATCACACAGTAATGTTCTCGTGTAAAAAGAGGGGAGGACAGTTTAGGTTTAGCCGTGGAAGGAAAAGCCCACGGAAAAGACCACGGTAACCTTGGTCAATATTCTCATTGAAGAAACTATAACAGTAAGTGACTCTCTTTTGCCTTTTTGTTTTATTTTTTTTTCTTGTTCATAGGGTTATGCTCAAGATGGCTCCGTCGTTCACACGTGCCATCCTTGCTACATTCACCCATCTTTTTTTGAAGCATTCACTAGACAAGACTTCCCTTTCTACTCTCAACTTCCTCTTCAGGTGATACTTGAAGAAGTTGATGAGAGATTGCCCAGAGAGGAAAGTCTTTGTCTCTAGACCTTTCAGACGCGTCCACCATACACATTCTTTCGCCATAGCCACAAGTACGATGAAAATAGCTCTTCCTTCCCGTTTAAAGGAAGGAGGCGCGACAATATTCCCGATAGACTCGGCTGATAGACCGACTCGTCCCACACGCGATAGCAGTTGTTCGACGTAAGCCCACAGCTCGGAAATGGTGGGACACTGTACGAGTGCGTGCAGAACGGTTTCGTCGCTCTGCCGGCATCTCGGACAGGTCGGCCCCGTGTTTCTCGAGCCATGCCTGTAGAGCTTATCCCGAACGGGTAGTGCTTCTCGATAGCACTGCCAGGCCAGGGATCTCTGGAAGTTGTCCATAGGTCCCGGCCCGAAGGTCGTCTTAAACAGGCGGGTCAGGTATTCCTCGTCGACGCCCAGGTTCGCCCCGAGATCGTCGTCGTACCTTCCCTCCACTAATCCACTATAGAATGCGTTAGTTGTGATGCAGTCGCTCAAGGTTGACCCGGGTTGTTGGAGTTGCCGAAGAGCAGCGCGACACTCGCGGTGCCATTCGCCCTTCCTCGGCCTCTTCTTGATCCATGACTGCAGTTCGGTCATGGAGACGAGCTGCGGGAAAGCGCGCCGCACAAACGGTGACCACACCTGTTCACCGCTGTCTACGTAGAGCCGGAGATGTCGCAGTCTCAGCGCGTGTCTGCGCATCATCAACCACGGCATGCCCAGTCCTCCTTTTAACGGGTGTTGGCAGCAAACGGATCGCCTAACCATCGGAACGCTTCCTTTCCACAAGAAGCGGAAGAGGATGCGCTCCAGTTTGGTGATGGTAGGGTCGGGACAAGGAACGACGGTCAGGCGGTAGTAGATGACGGACGCGATGTACGTGTTCGCCACCTCCGCCCGACCTTTCAGGGAAAGCTTCCTCTCGGCCCATTGCCGGGCTAGAGTGGCCACCCTTCTCGTTATCTCGTCCCAGTTCTTCTCCGTTTGGAGGTCTGGACCAAACCAGACCCCGAGCATCTCAACCGGACCGTCAGTCCAACGTCCCACGACGGAGGCGCTACTTGACGGCATGGGGTTGCTTCTCCAGGTGCCGAGCCGCAAGCCCACTGACTTATCCCGGTTGATTTTCGCTCCCGTTACCGCTTCGTAGTCTCTCAGTGTCTCGCCGACAAGCTCGATGTGCTTTTGGCTAGACACTATGACGGTGACGTCGTCCGCGTATGCCGACACGCTCGTCCCGCATCCCAACTCTCGCGGGATGCCCCTCAGCGTCGCCAGCTTCCGCAGTAGTGGCTCGAGAGTCAACACGTACAGAAGCGACGAGAGGGGGCATCCCTGACGGACCGAACGTGCAATGTCGAAGGGTCTTGATAGATGCCCATTGACGCGAACTACCGAACGGATGCCTCTGTACAAGGCAGCCATCCAGCCGCGGAAAATGGGACCGAAGCCGGCTGCTATGAGGACAGCCTCCAAGTATTGATGGTCTACCCTATCGAAAGCTTTCGATTGATCTAAATTGATCAGGGCCCCACCCATGCCAGGTTCCTTAACTACCCTCTCTATGATGTAGCGCATCAGATGGAGGTTGTCATGGATGCTCCTGACCGGCACCGCGCACGTTTGCGCCTTGCCGATCAGTTTCTCGATGACAAGCGCCAACCGCTTGGCTAACACCTTGGCCAAAATTTTCAAGTCTGCATTGAGCAGAGTGATGGGCCTAAAGTTATCTATGACGTCCCCCTTGTTTGGATCTTTCTTCAGCAGCGTTACGGCTCCTCGACTCACAAAACCGGGAATGCTCCCGTTTTGCTGCCAGTTGCAGTACACCGCCACCAAGACGTCTCCAAACAAGTCTGGCTTACAGTTGTAAAGCTCGTAGGGCAGACCATCCAAACCCGGAGATTTGTCCCTCGAGCATCCCGCCATCGCGTCCCTCACTTCCGCCGCCGTGATGGCACCTTCGCAGCACTCCGCCTCTCTTGCCGAGAGTCGTGGCAGGCTGTGCAGGTAGGCACTGAAGTCCACCCTGCGTTCTCGCTCGCCATTCGTCCCAAACAGTCGAGCAAAGTGCCGCTGAAAGGCCTCACACATTTTGCTTGGCTCGAGCAGTTCGCGCCCCTGTTCGTCCACCAGAGACCGAATGGTGGCTTTGTTGCCCTGTTGCGCCTCCGCCACCCGGGCCTCTCGTGCGGCTCCAACACCTTCGTTTCTTAGAGCACGCATCCTAGCCCTGACAACGCACCCTTCGTGTTTGGCGTTGAAGTGTTGGTCAAGGGCCAACCTCGCCGCCAAAACGTCGGATGCGATGCCACTTCTAATTGCCTCTTCTAGCTTCTTAACTAGTTCACCCTCTACTCTGTTTCTGTCTATGGCTAGTGCTTTGCTATACCTAACCGCTTCTGCTTTTATTGCTCTCTTGAGGGCAAACCACCATTTGTTATTGATGATGGCTCCTGTCAAAGCCCTCTTTACTAACGTGCTAATCCGGTCTCTGAAAACTGGTCTCGACGGGAAAGACGCGTTTAGTTTCCAGTAACCGGAGCCCTGCCTATGTGTCTTATCTAAGTCTAGCGTACACGTCACAAGTTTGTGATCCGTGTAGCTGACTATGTGAAATTGTGGACACCCTATGCTATCTCTATCTACTCTCCTACACAGTATTCTATCTAGATACGATCTCGACGACCCGATGCGGTTTGTCCATGTCCACATTGGCGCATTCGGGTAATCGAGTCGGTACCTGTCAGACAGTTGAAAGCGTCTGAGCAGGTCTTTGAGGCATTTGCATCCCCGTCTATTCCTATCTCTGCCAACATAGTCTAGATGCGTGTCCAAGGTAGCATTCCAATCCCCCACTAAAAGTAAAGGACGAGACGTTCCTAGGAATACTTCTAGACGTCGAAAGAAATCCGGCCTACCTGTTAAAGGTGGTGCGTATACTGATATGAGTCGAAAAGCACACCCATCGCTGCCATCGACATCCAGAACAACCAATCTACCCTCCGGGTCTATGAATACTGTCTTTACTTCGAGATCCAGACTCTTGCGAAAGAGTACCGCCGTGCCACTACCGCCCATTCTCGGCAGACAGGGAGAAAAATAAATGTTAAACTGTCTGCCAAACATGGACGATAGGGCCCGCGTATCATGGAGTCTGGTCTCGCTTATGGCTATGATTTCTAGTTTATGTGACTTTATGTCATTTAGGAGGTACCCTTGTTTCCAAGGGGACCCCAAGCCACGCGCATTTACACAACCAATCTTGAGCATCATTTTGATTTGAGTGTTAAAGTTTTATAAAGAGAGTCACTTACCGTTTGAGAGTTTTTGTGTCTCCTCCTTCGGGTTTTCTTCGAGGAGATCACTATATAGTTTCTTCGCCAGGTATTTTTGGCATTTGCCAACTGCCTTTGGAAAAATAGATTTTAGTGTGTGGTGCAGGGTTGGTGTTATGTGTAGTATTTTGATGTGTTCTGGCGGTGTTGTGTATGGGTGGTTGCTGGTTTTTATGTCTTCGTTTGTTATGTTTGTTTTTGTGTTGATGTATTCCATCAACTCTGAGTTTTTTGTGTTGATGGCAGTGAGCATTGTGTGTGTACTTGCTTTTGGGGTTTTGTTGCTTGTGTTGTAGTTGTGTGTGCTTGTGTTGGTGTCTGGAGTGTTTTCGGGAGTTGTGTATCTCCCTGCTTTGTTTGTGTTTGCTTTTCTTTTCTTGCTCCTCTTCCTCCTTCCTTTCTGGGCTATTTGCCATTCCTCATTACTTTCATCTTCCGACGAAGGTTCTGAGGAATCGGAAGGGGGTAGGGGCAAATTGTGAGCGTCTGTGTGTGCTTGTGTGAGTGGTTGTGTTGCTGTTTTTGTTGGTGCTGATGGCTTGTTATTTGTGTGAGGTGTGTGTGATGTGGGGGAGGGGGAAACAGTCTTGGAATTTTCTTTCTTTTCCCCTGCTTCCTCACTTGTTGTTTTTGCAGATGCTGTTGTCTTCTCAGTTGCCAGTGTTGCTTGTGTTTCTCTTGTTTTGATTGTTGATGGTGGTGTTGGTAGTAGGGTTTTTTTTCCGGGTTTTGGTGGTTGCCCTTGTTGCTTTTTTTGGTTGGCGGCGGTTGGGCAACTGTCCTTGAGGTGTGCCTCGCTGCCGCATACATAACAACGTGGCCGCCTTCCTTCCACCACTACATATAACTTGTGGTCCTTTGCCAGTTGGATGTGTGTGGGGATCTTTTGGCACTCCTCTTCAGTGATATGGAGGAGGACTTCGACTTTTTTTCCCCCTTCCCAGTTTTTCTCCTCTGCAGTAGCAATTTCTAATATATTTGCCTCCTCCATTTCGAGGCATATAGAACCTACTATCCACTGTGTTTCCACTTGTGAAGGGACATTCTTTACTGTCACCTTCGTCACTCTCTGTCCAAGATAACTCGGTATCATCACCAAGTCATCTGTGTGGAGAGAGAGTGTTGAAAATTCCTTCGCTAACTGTTCGCTCTTAAAGCGTACTAGGACCGTGGCAAATTTTCGTCCCCAAGTAACATGACTTTGAAAGGGCCATATCGGTTTGAGACAAATCTCAATTTTTTGGGTGGAAAAACTCTCCGGTCGCTTCGTTTTCTTGTTGATAAGTCTGTATGATATGTGCTTCTTGTTTGTATTTTCAATAATTGCTTTTGGTATGTGTATTTGTACAGTGTCACCTTCTTTCGTGAGAAGGGATTTTGTGTCATTGATTTGTTTTTGGGTGAATGTTAATATTGTTCTTTTTTCTTTCGTTGCATCGGCAAAATTTGTTTTTGTGATGCTGGCAGATATGTTGTTTGTGGCGTTTGTGGTGTTGTTTATCTTGTTCGTCTTGTAGTTGTTGATGGTGGTATTGACAGTGGTGTTGGTACTGCCAGGTTCAAAGGTGGTGGTAGTGGCGGCAGAGTTTGTCGAAGTAGTGGTGGTGTTGGTGTTGAAGGTCGGTGTCCTGTTGTTGTTGCTGTTGTTATTGTCACTGGTAGTAGCAGTGGTGAGGACAGTGGTCGTGTTAGCAAGGACATTTGTGTCGTTGTCGTTGTTGTTGCTGTTGTTGTTGTTGTCTTTGTCGTTGTTGTTGTTGTTGTCACTGGTGACGGTGGCAGGCAAGACTGCTGTAGCAGCAGAGTTTGTACACGTGATGGTGGTAGTGGTGGTGGTTGAGGCAGCAGCAGTTGACTCAGAATCATTGCTCTTCTTCATCACTTGTCTGCGTTCATGCGGAACGGCATTAAGTGTTTTCGCCTCTGGCATTAGGAGCGAGAAGTCGGCCTCGTTGAAAACCTTAGCCATATTCGTTTTAAAGAATATGGCTAGGAACGAGGAAGATATGTTTGAATTTTTGGAAATAAGGCTCTAAATAGAGCTATTTCCGATTTGAAAAATATATGTTCACGAAGTATTTTGTGTTATACACAACTTATACAAAATTTTAAAACAAAATAGGTCTTTTAAGAGGTGAAAAATGCAACTTACATGGGAGCCGATGTGTCTACCGTCCGTCCATGATGATAGATACATTTCTTTTATTAGCCACACAGGGCTCAACGAAGATGGGACAAATACAATGTAGAGCTTTTCTTTTTGGGAGGGGGAAGGAAGGAAAAAAAAAAAAAAAAAAAAAAAAAAAAAAAATTGGTGGTGTCGATCAAAAGGGATCGTAGGAAGGGAAAAAGGGGCAGTTCGATCAAAAGGGATCGAAAAAAAAAGAAAAGGAAAGGCCGATCAATAGGGATCGTGTATCACACAGTAATGTTCTCGTGTAAAAAGAGGGGAGGACAGTTTAGGTTTAGCCGTGGAAGGAAAAGCCCACGGAAAAGACCACGGTAACCTTGGTCAATATTCTCATTGAAGAAACTATAACAGTAAGTGACTCTCTTTTGTCTTTTTGTTTTATTTTTATTTTTTCTTGTTCATAGGGTTATGCTCAAGATGGCTCCGTCGTTCACACGTGCCATCCTTGCTACATTCACCCATCTTTTTTTGAAGCATTCACTAGACAAGACTTCCCTTTCTACTCTCAACTTCCTCTTCAGGTGATACTTGAAGAAGTTGATGAGAGATTGCCCAGAGAGGAAAGTCTTTGTCTCTAGACCTTTCAGACGCGTCCACCATACACATTCTTTCGCCATAGCCACAAGTACGATGAAAATAGCTCTTCCTTCCCGTTTAAAGGAAGGAGGCGCGACAATATTCACGATAGACTCGGCTGATAGACCGACTCGTCCCACACGCGATAGCAGTTGTTCGACGTAAGCCCACAGCTCGGAAATGGTGGGACACTGTACGAGTGCGTGCAGAACGGTTTCGTCGCTCTGCCGGCATCTCGGACAGGTCGGCCCCGTGTTTCTCGAGCCATGCCTGTAGAGCTTATCCCGAACGGGTAGTGCTTCTCGATAGCACTGCCAGGCCAGGGATCTCTGGAAGTTGTCCATAGGTCCCGGCCCGAAGGTCGTCTTAAACAGGCGGGTCAGGTATTCCTCGTCGACGCCCAGGTTCGCCCCGAGATCGTCGTCGTACCTTCCCTCCACTAATCCACTATAGAATGCGTTAGTTGTGATGCAGTCGCTCAAGGTTGACCCGGGTTGTTGGAGTTGCCGAAGAGCAGCGCGACACTCGCGGTGCCATTCGCCCTTCCTCGGCCTCTTCTTGATCCATGACTGCAGTTCGGTCATGGAGACGAGCTGCGGGAAAGCGCGCCGCACAAACGGTGACCACACCTGTTCACCGCTGTCTACGTAGAGCCGGAGATGTCGCAGTCTCAGCGCGTGTCTGCGCATCATCAACCACGGCATGCCCAGTCCTCCTTTTAACGGGTGTTGGCAGCAAACGGATCGCCTAACCATCGGAACGCTTCCTTTCCACAAGAAGCGGAAGAGGATGCGCTCCAGTTTGGTGATGGTAGGGTCGGGACAAGGAACGACGGTCAGGCGGTAGTAGATGACGGACGCGATGTACGTGTTCGCCACCTCCGCCCGACCTTTCAGGGAAAGCTTCCTCTCGGCCCATTGCCGGGCTAGAGTGGCCACCCTTCTCGTTATCTCGTCCCAGTTCTTCTCCGTTTGGAGGTCTGGACCAAACCAGACCCCGAGCATCTCAACCGGACCGTCAGTCCAACGTCCCACGACGGAGGCGCTACTTGACGGCATGGGAGATAGATAGATAGATAGATAGATAGATAAATAGATAGATAGATAGATAGATAGATAAATAGATAGATAGATAGATAGATAGATAGATAGATAGATAGATAGATAGATAGATAGATAGATAGATAGATGTGAAATCTCAATAAGAGATAAGAGTAGTAACTTTGCTAAAAAGTAAAGTTAATCGCTACACCAATGTGAGTGTTCCATGTTACCACTGGTTTAACCCTAGGCAGATCTTCCGCCTGTTCGGTATTGGTACAGCACTGCACCCTGTACATATGTACACTACGAACAAAGGACATACACGTACAGCTGGCAATATATAGGTACAGGGTACTGTGCTGCACTGATAGCCAGCTGATGGAAGATCTGCCTGGGGTTAAACTAGGAGTAACATGAACGGTCACGTTGATGTGGCGATTAACTTAACTTATGTCTACTTTATTTATATATACGTAAGTATCATCATCATCACCACCATCATGATGGTGATCATCATCATCATCAACGTCATCTACAGCATAATGAACACCACTGAACACTACGAACATTCGCTGTATTAGTTTGCAATTTAAGCACACTCACACACGCACGCACTCACACACACACAAACAAAAAACTCTCTCTCTCTCTCTCTCTCTCTCTCTCTCTCTCTCTATATATATATATATATATATATATATATATATATATATATATATATATATATATATATATATATATATATATATATATATATATATATATATAAGCAAATAGTAAATGAGTATATGCATATATACGTACAGGTATGTGCATACCGACATCCACCTGTATGTATAGGTGCATATATATATGTATATATATATTTATATATATTTACATATGTATACATATAGCTTTATGCATGCTTAAATATTTGCTACGTAGTATATATTAAACCTGTTCCCTTTCCTTCCTACACATTCTTTTACGTGTCCAACACAACAAAGCCAACGTCACTGACACGTATTCTTCTGTTTATTTTTTTCATTATGTTTCTCAAATCACATCGAAATAAACATATATAAATTTATTAATATTCCATACTTACATTAAAAATATATTTCTGTATGCATTAATTCATTTATTTATTCTTTAAGAAACTTGCTATCTATTTAAATAAGAATTTATAAGCGCTTTCATTTTCAGTATACACTCACATTTATCCACTAACACTAGCATCTATATATACATAACACACACCCACGTTTGCTTTATGTCCATATATGTGTGTGTGTGGGTGTGTGTGCGTGTAAATATATTTCTCGGAAACATATTTATACAAACATATGCATGTGAGTATGTATAAATATATGATTGTGTATATATCTCCGTGGATATCAATGCGTGTTTGATTCTATAAATCCACTTCTATTTTAACTCTCTTCGGTGTCTTTTTCTTTTTTTTTTTTTTTTTGGACCCTCTGTCTCAACGTTTCATAGGAATTCAGACTTTAATTCGTCCACATTGCATAAATAACCAACTGCTTAAAATGAACTCTTAATCACACACATACTACGACTAATAGACGCACACACAGACAGTCACACACATAGACACACAAACACACATAAACGCTTAGACTACATTAGCCTATGCGTTTCTGTTACCTGTTTTTGTTCTATTAGCGATCTAGTCTTTACCAATATACGTGCCATGGCTTCAAAAAGTAATTTTTCATCCAGTACGTTGCATTATGTTCTAAAAAGAAATTTCTTTAGACTTAGCACATGAAAGAATATGTGTAAGTGTGAATATATATATATACATATATACATATGTGTGCGTGTGTGTGTGTGTGGCGGTGTTGAAAATACCAATAGAAACTAATAGCAAAAATTAAATTTATTTATTCGCAATATTATTAAGTCGGCAGACAAAAACTCAGATTCGCAGTTACACATTGAGACACGCAGCCTTGACCACGTACATAGACACATGCACACATGTATATGCGCATAATACTCATATTTGAACGTGCATGTATTCATGTCTATATACATACATACATACATGTATACATACATAGATAAATATCCAGTAAGGTGTGTGGATGTGTGCATGTGTGTATGTGTGCATGTGCGTATGCATGTTTATATGTATATATAATTATATGCACAACTATATGTATATATTTGTAGACAGATAGATATATAGATAGATAGACATATATACATGTATGTGTGTATATATGTTTATATATATGTATATATATATATATATATATATATATATATATATATATATATGCATATATATGTATATAAGTATATGTATATATATATAAATATGTATATATATATATATATATATATATATATATTTATATATATATATATATGTATATATATATATATATATATATATATATATATATATATATATATATATATAAATGTCCCCAGATATATCTTCTGTTATTTATGTGTATTGTTGTTTCTTTGTACTTCTACGTCTTTTCTAATTTTCTGGTTTTACATTTGAAATGTTCAATAATTTTTAGTAGTAGTATTAGAATTAGTATTATTATTAAGGCGGCGAGTAGGCCGAATCGTTAGCGCGCCGGGCGAAATGCCTATCGGTAATTCGTCTGACTTTTATATTCTCAGCTCAAATTCCACCGAGATCGACTTTGCCTTTCATCCTTTCCAGGTCGATAAATTAAGTACCAGTGAAACACTGCGGTTGATGTATTCGAATAATTCTCGTTCCCCAAAATTTCAGGCCTTGTGCCTTGAGAAGAAAAGATTATTATTTTATGTTTGACTTTTGCTTTACATTTGTACAAGTTGGCTCAAAGTCTCACCCAGAGACCTCAAGAGACAACAATCTAGATGTTCATGTTGGTGTTATGCCTAGTGTGCCATATATTTGGTTTTGTACACAGTGTTGTTATAGAGAATTTATTATTATTATTATTATTATTATTATTATTATTACTATTATTATTATTATTATTATTATTATTATTATTATTATCATTATTATTATTTTATGTTTGACTTTTGTTTTGCATTTGTACAAGTTGGATCCAAGTCTCACCCAGAGACCTCAAGAGACAACAAGTTAGAAGTTCATGTAGGTGTTATGCCTAGAGTACCATATATTTGGATTTGTACAGTTTTGTTCTAGTGAATGTTTAAGAAACCATAAGAAAATTATGTGTTTGTTTTAAAATTTGAGATCACATAGACAGTATTTTACGTAGGATATGGGCAGTTTCCATGAGCACTATCTTTTGAACTTCAGCCATTTTGGGGTTTCCTGGTATCTGAGCTAGGTAGTAATCGGCCCGTTTCGCTGTCATTCCCAGGGCACCAATGACAATAGGTATTGTTTTCGTCTTCAGATTCCACAGTTTGCTAATTTCTATTTCAAGATCTTTATATTTGCTCAGTGGTAGGTCTTGACAGATACGTTTATATCGATTGGGACAGTCATATCAATGAGGAGGCATGATTTTTGTCTGAAGTCTTTCAGTATGATGCCTGGCCTATTTGCGTCTATCTTTCTGTCAGTTTGAATGGTGAAGTACCAGAGGAGTGCAATGTGATCATTTTCAAGTACTGGGGGTGGTTTGTGTTCCCACCAGTTTTTGTCATGCGGCAAGTCCAGGTTTTTGCATATTACCCAGTGAATATATTGTGCAGCTCTATCATGCCTGTTGAGATACTCTGTAGGCGCAAGCAATTATTATTATTATTATTATTATTATTATTATTATTATTATTATTATTATTATTATTATTATTATTATGATTATTTTAAATTCTATCTTTACTGTTTAGGTGGCGAGCTGGCATTATCGTCAGCGCGCTGGACGAAATTATTCGTGGTATTTCACCCGTCGCTACATTGTAAGTTCAAATTCCGCTGAGGTTGACTTTGCCTCTTATCCTTTCTGGGTCGATTAAATATTTATCTGTCACACACTGGGATCGATGCAATCCACTTAATCCCTTCCCCTAAATTTAAAGCTTTGTGCTTCTAGTAGGAAGGATTATTATTATTATTATTACTGTCATTACTTCCATTATTGTCATTATTAATACATCTACTGTATTATTACTTTTTTACTCTTATTACCTTTTACTATTATTACTTTTTCTACTACTATCATCATCATCATCATCCTCATCTTCATTTTTTTGTCGTTTTCCCCAGGACCATATTTTTGAAGTCTTGCTTATCATTGTCGCCATCATTCATAATTATTCATTCATCATCATCATTATCATCATCATCATCCATCTTCAATGTCCTCATCGTCGTTACCTACTCTTACTATTATTGTTATTATTATTATTATTATTATTATTATTATTATTATTATTATCATTATTATTATTATTATTATTATTATTATTATTATTATTATTATTATTATTATTATTATTATTATCTTTATTATTAATATTATTATTATTATTTGATCATCATCCTTCAACCATCATCCAGCACATAATATTCGTCCACTTATTCACATCTTCCTACGTTCTTTCTCTTGTTTCCCTTCTTTTTTTCCCCTTATTTTTCTTTTCTTATTTATTTAGTTTCTTCTTTTTTTTTTCGCAATCGGAAATCATTTGCCTGCATCAAAAATACAATTGTAGCCAATTTTACCATTAGAATTTCTATTGGAATTTTCTATATTAAAATTTAAAAAAAAAAACACAAACACGGAATACTTCAAAATATGTATAACGAATGAAAAATATGAATATACGTTGTGTGGTGTGCCAGTGACAAGACGAGTTTTAATTAAAATGATAGAGAACATGGGGTTCGTTTTTACAGTTAACTTTTGATGTTTTTTCATGTTTTTAATGGTTTAATTCTTTTCTGTTCATACTGAGAAGCCATGATAAAGTTGAATAGAATGTGTACTTGCCTGTTGCATGTATGATTCGTATGTGACCACTTCATTGAGTGCAGTGTGTTATAGAGTTATTAGTGTTTCTGTTGGTGTCGTCGTCAGCGGTGCTGAGGTTGAATCTCAGGTCGGCCCGACTTAAAGGGAATTATGGTGAAAAGATATGTGAGCCTTGATCAGCACGATATATTTATGTGTGTGTCTGTCTGTGTGTATGTGTATATGTATATGTGTTCATATATATATATATATATATATATATATATATATGATTAATAAATTCAAAAAGGGATAGGAATATTTTACAAGAATTTTATCAGGAAGCCAGTGTGTAAAAAAATTCATAAGGGAAATTTCTATTCCCAAGAATATAATTATTGGTTTATATTTATATAAGGGGCATTACTACAGAATAATGCCACACACTTGACTTCCCAAAAGAAACACATTTAGTACCGAATGCGAGGGAAAACAACCAACAGAAGAAGACCAACTTTCTTTTAAATAACTCAACTATGTATCGACCGATTTCGCGATTACTAGAATGAATCTAGACTCCGCTCATCAGCATAGTATTGTTCAAGAAAACATATATAAATAAACAGAATTCTCACCTTACCAAAAACGAACATTCTACGTATCCGACGAAGCAAAGGGAATGAAGTTTATCTGTATAAAGCTTCATCAAAGAAGCTGGAATACTGAATTTCTTATTCCTGTCTCAACACGTGCACCAAAACAACCCAGTAGTATTCCCGCTTCTTTGATGAAGATTTATAACCGAAATGTATTTTAAATTAAGGTCTCAAAATAATTTTTGGATGATTTCGATTTTGCATGTTTAGGTCAGTTTGTGTGTTAGTAAATAAATGTATCGATGCCCATGTGAGGATTTGAATATGCGTGCACCTGCGCGTTTATGCGTATCTTTACAACGGAAGAGAATCAATAGATCATGATGATGATGATGAAAGACATAAATCCATCGATAATCTGGTTGGTCGAGAGCAGCGTAGTAATGTAATGGATAACCCAATGAGCCTTCATTAAAAGTGTAACACTAAAGGTGCAAAAATGCGAACAGCAATGCAAAGACTATAATAACACTATGCGAAGATATATATATGGAAGAAATCATCGTTTCATTCATTGGCCCAAGGTTGGGTGAATGACAAAGAAGATGTGAAAAAATAGAAAAAAGCAAATTTAGATCAACACTGATGTTGTTTACAGTAGAGAAAACGGCGGATGGAAAATCAAAAATCAAAAGCGGAAATGTGTTTAAAATCATTGGGCCCATCAAAATCCGTTAAATTTCTGGGAAACATCTGTTGCTATCTACTGCTATGTGTCATCAAATACCACTCGCTTCTAAGATTAACTCGATTTCTATCACACTTCGTCACTCAGACACAGACACTATATATATATATATATATATATATATATATATATATATATATACACTTATATTTATAGGTATACATAGGTATATATATACATATACATATATATATATATATACATATATATATATATATATATATATATATATATATATATATATATATATATATATATATATGTATATATATATATATATATATATATATATATATATATATATATGTATATATATATATATATATATGTATAGATAGATAGATATACACAAATATATATAGTATATATATATATATATATATATATATATATATATATATATATATATATATATATATATATATATATATACAAAAAAGATCGCCACATTCCAGCAGATGAACTACAGGGAGCGACTGCAGGCACTAGGTCTCTACTCACTGGAACGCAGGCGGGCGAGATATGTAATAATATACATATGGAAAATACTGGAAGGACTGGTGCCGAACTTTAGCATCAAGTACTACAGGAATGCCCGCACGTGTCGCTACTGCATGGTGCCAAAGGTGCCGTCCACTGCATCTCACATAAGAACAAGATACTGCAGCAGCCTCGGTTTCAGAGGACCTCAGCTCTTCAATGCCCTGTCAAAACATTTGAGAGACCTGCAAGATACGGATGTGGAGGTCTTCAAGACAAAACTCGACGCTTTCCTCTCCACGATACCAGACGAACCAATGGC
>NC_142932.1:10851928-10856928 GCF_046866305.1 Octopus bimaculoides | reverse complement strand
TGAAATATAGTGTACATCTATTGAAATGCCATTCCTGCCAAAATGAATGATATATGAAGCTGTATGTTGTACAGTAAAGAAGTTCGAGTATAAATTAGAAATGATGTAATGGATAAAATCATATATATATATATATATATATATATATATAGATAGATAGATAGATAGATAGATATGTACATATGTATGAATGTATTTAGGCATGTATGCAATTGTATACATATAAGCATTTATACACCAATACACACAGGAACATACACGCACATACACACACAGCTATATGTATCCGTTCTGTTATGTTAAATTATAATAAATATAATTTAATATTAAACTGAACCATTACGCGATACGTTTTGTAGAGTGGATGTTAATTATAATTTTACGAGTGGTGGAGGTCAACGAAAGCTGACTGGTCCAAACTTCGAAATCACTTTTTATCATCACTTATAAAAGTATTATATATATATACCGATGGGCTTCTTTCAGTTTTCCTCTACCATATCCACTCACTTTGGTCGGGCTTTTCTTCGGCCCGAATCTATAGGCCGCAGTGAGACTGAAACTATAACCATGTAATTGTGAAGCAAACTTCTTACCACAGAGCAACACACCAACGTCTGCACCTACATATATATATATATATATATATATATATATATATATATATATATATATATATATATATATATATATATATATGTATGTATGTGTGTCTGTGTGTCTGTGTGTCTGTGTATGTATACGTATACGTGCGTGTGCGTGTGGGTATGTGTGTGTGCGTGTGCGTATGTGTGTGTGCACGCGCGTGTACGCGTGTGAATTAGAATAAAGAATATACATACAAAATGGGGTATTACATAAGAGCATTTAATTTATCATTTTAACATACTGCGTCGTAGATTTAGTAAATACGTAATGTCTCTTACGACAGTTTGTAGGCTAGCTAAGCATGTGGAGCACGTGTTTTTTGGGTAAAGATTTCTACAAAAGTTATTTCGTCATCGGAGGAGAAAGAGAGAGAGAGAGGGAGAGAGAGAGAGAGAGAGAGAGAGAGAGAGAGAGAGAGAGAGAGAGAGAGAGAGAAATAAATAATGTTCTTTCCGAAGTGTATAATTAGTCATCAGTTCCTCGAAGGAGTAGGGAGTATCCAAAGTAGATAGTCTTTCCATTGATGAAGTATCAAGGAAAATCCAAGGTAAACGATGATAGAAGTTATTATCTCCATCTTTGAAGAAAACGAGAGCTAGAAACGCGTGTAGTAGTGCAGGACAGCTTGAAGGAGCGATAGAGTAGTTATGAATGGTCTCGAGAGTAGTTGCAACAATGAGGGCGTATATAACAAGAGTTCACGGATGTATATAAAGTACATATAGATCTTCTGTCTTCTATCTTTTACTTCTTCCATTCATTTGACTCCAGCTAGGTCACCGTCCTGAGGGTTTTAGTTGACCAAATTGACTTCAGGTCTGAATTTTGTAAAGCCTGGTACTTATTCTATCTGTCCCTTTTTTCTGAACTGCTAGATTATGCGCAGATAAACACACCAACACTGGTTGTGAATCACAGACTTAAAGACATACGAACATTGACATATACATATATGAGCAACGGGATTCTTTCAATTCCCGCCTAGCAAATCGATGCACAAGGCTTTCGTCAGACCGAGACTAAAACAGAAGAAACTTGCCCAAGGTGACACACAGTGAGACTGAACACAGTACCATGTGGTTGGGAAGCAAGTTTCTTAGCACACAAACACACACATAAACACACACCCACACACCCACTTACACACACACACACACACACACACACACACACACACACACACATACATATATATATATATATATATATATATATATATATATATATATATATATATATATATATATATATATATATATATACACATACATACATATAGATATATATGTATATATACACACACACACGCACTTCATACTGATACGTCGTGGACTTGCGGCCAATTCACATCTGATTCAGTTCGAGTACGCGTTGTTGATAAGCGACAAATGTGGTGAAACTGTAATGTCCATCGCTCTTGAATTGGATTTGTAGTGAGTTGTCTCACCTTCCTATGACTTTCAGATGTTTTAACACCTGGCACTTTGAGAGAGTAATCTCCACCATGCCAAAAAAAAAAAAGCATTATTTTAGGCATGTTTGGTCAATAATGTTTACTTCGATTTCATATTTGAATGCACACACATACATGCATACACACACACACACATACACACACACACACACACACACACACACACACACACACACACATATATATATATATATATATATATATATATATAAATTTAATTAGAGCTTAAAATAGCCTCACTAAGAGATAATAATATGCCATAAATAACTGGTTCGTTATCTACTATTTTTTGTGAATAGTAATAGTCATAAAATAATAGGTCTGAATAGAAATCTAGATTTGTAAATATTCAAAAAGAAAATGGAGATAAAGCATTAATATAATCTATTAACTACAAAATTCCGAGCTGTTTCAATTTAGCATAAAGATTAAATTACAATAAGTAAATAATTGCATTCGGCAAAATTTGATTAGATGGGCAGAAAAGATATACCTTTAGGTTATTAGGTGTTGTGTGTTTAAATCATCTTACCAGACTGAGCTAATTTGAAAACACATCTGCTGAGATGATTTGAAAACACAATACCTAACGGTATATGTTTTTTACCCCTCTGATGAGATTTTGCATGATACACTGATTTAATTATTGTAATTTAACCTTTAGGCTAAATTAAACCAGCTGTAAGAGAACATGTTGGATTTTTGCAGGTAATAAATTATATTAATGCTACATCTCCATTTTCTAAATGTTCTTTTATATATATATATATATATATATATATATATATATATATATGAATTATTATTTCTAAATCTCTGAACGAGAAACATTCAGTAACAGTAGTCTTATTTGCCAACATAATGAGGCGATCTTGATTAGGACGAATGTTACTGTTATTTAGCCCTAGGAAACATCGTTCCCATCTGCCTATCGATGCACTGTCTGCGTCTTTATATTTTCGAACAAGAGAGCTTAGTGTCCTCGCTCAGCTCAGAGCAATATCTGTGTACCAATTGTTTTTGAATTACTTCCCTTCGTCTAGTATGAAGATAACAGTAAATCTATTGGGGATCGTTTCTCTATATTTTGCCAACTCAGTGTTGGAATATGTGGAACAAAACCTAAATTTAAAAAATGAGGAGAACTACGTCATGACATTTAGACGCCATATAGAGGACACATGGAAAATATACATCGATGATTATTCCCTAATTTGGACCATATTCCTAGAAAATCTGGAAGAATTTCAGCACCCTCTTCAACAATCAACACCCTTGTCTCAAATTCACAACGGAAACGAGCAACACGCAATTAACGTTTCTTGACATAATGCTAATTAAAACAACGCAAGAATCACAACTGATATTTATTACAAAGGCACAGATGCACACTAGTACCTAAATTTCAAATCATGTCACCCAACACACACAAAAATGCAACATTCCGTATTGTTCAGCCAGGAAAATTTGTATAGTAGATTATCTAAATACCAGGAACATACGACTTATAGAATTCGAAGAGTTTCTGCTAATGCAAATTTACCTTCTTCTGCTTATAGAAAATAGCATACAACGAGCAAAAGAGATACGTATAGAACAACTTAGGGCAACACGAGAAAGACGAACCCATCAACGAAACACAATACCGTTTCTAGTAATATACAATCCGCATTAACAAAACATTTTTAACATGATCAAAACAAATTTGCCAATCATGAAACAAAGTCAAAAATTAGAAAACAAACATAACTAATGAAACACTTATCATAAGCATAAGCAACAACATAACCTAAAAGAACTATTAAAAAAGGCAAACTTCAGTATGATCAAACAAGATAAAACATTCATAGTATCCAAATGTAATGATAACAAATGTAGAACGTGTTAGTACATGTATACTTGTAGATCCATTGGAATAAAAAATGAACAGATTTCGCAAATGCAGATATGAACTGCAAACGCAGTAATTTGATCTACTATCCAAATTACGAAGAACTGACGAGACAGGGAATGCATTATTGGAACGCTCACGAGTTAACAGACAACAAATCCGGAACACTAATGTTCACTTAATTCCACTGAGCGAACATATTTGGTTAGAAAATATTTCTAATTTTTCCTCTCCAAAAATACATGGCACAAGTTAGGTTGGAAGTAAGATAAAAGAAAAACGGTTTATTAAAATGTTCAAACCTTTTCTGAACGGACATAACAACAATAATATAATAACCAGTTAATGATGTGGATTACAAATATCTTTAACGTATGAATTTAAAGAAATTAGAGAAGACTGACACCTATTGAAATAAAAAGATTGAAACCAACTAGGTTTGCTCACTCATGAAACCATTACATGTAAACCGCAAGCTAACTGCTTGAAATAAAGGCGGGATCTATGCCAGTAATATCGATACACCCGGCAAACCGTGACATTTAAGCTGCATGCAGAGGGTCAAATCCTTATCCAAAAATTCAACGTTTTGAAGCCTCCTAAGAAGTACAAAAATGAAGTCAGTTATTTTATTCTTGTTGTCAAGAACCCAACTGGTAATTAATTACATTTTGAAATCTGATGATTACTATGAACGTAAGGAAGCACTAACTGAACTTTATGAACATTACAAAATAGTTTTTAAATTTCTAACACACTTCAACAATGTAAAAAAAGATATATCTTTTAAACATCATAATAAAAAAAACGTGAAAACCAGAAGAATGTATTGAATAAATTAGGAGATGATGATGATTAGATAAATATACTAATTCATTTAAAAGAGTTTATGCCATATCTGTACTACATATTATAAAGTATTATATAGCAATACAAAGATTTTTGTCTAACTGTATTTATATTTGTGGTAAAATCTAAAGGTTTTGA
>NC_142932.1:10844428-10846928 GCF_046866305.1 Octopus bimaculoides | reverse complement strand
CATTAAATGACATACAAAACAAAATGTTAGAATATTATGGACTGAAGCATACGGCTACTAAATATAAAATATAAATATCTTGGACTCGGTATAGATAAATACATATAAAATCGGTGATGTATGAAAAAGATTCCTCTGAAGTTTATATGGCGTACATCTATAAAAGGTTACCTTCGAGTGGGAAGTAAATAAAAAACAAATTATGATCAATAATAACAATAAAGTATAATGTTAATTAACAATTAGCTGAAATTTGTATTCGAAAGATAATTAGCGTGATGAAAATTGAAAAAATCAAAGTGGCATAGGGAATAATATAAAAACGGAGAACTACCATGCATGTATATATGTATGTATGCATGTATGTATGTATGTATGTACGCATACATGCATGTATGTATATATGCATGCAAGTATTATGTATACGTGCATGTATGTACGTTTCTATGTATATATGAATCTCTCTCTATATATATGTGTGTGTGTGCATATATATATATATATATATATATATATATATATATATATATATATATATATATATATGTATGTGTGCACATTACATATATGCGTAATGTATACTCATGAGGTCGATATAATACGCATATATATACATGTATATATACATATATATATATATGAGTATAAACATGCGCACACACATACATCCCCCATATATATATATATAAGAATAGAAATATTCCTTCTACTATAGAAACAAAACCTGAAATTTGAGGGAGCGGGTTAGTCAATTACATCGACTCCAGTGCTCAACTGCTACTTATTCATCGAAACCAAAGGATGAAAGTCGATCTCGGTCGAATTTGAACTGAGAACGTAAAGACGGGACGAAATGCCGCTAAGCGTGCTAACGATTCTACGAGCTCGGCGTCTTAAGAATAGAAACAATAATATCCTTTGTACTAAATGCAAAATGCCTGAAGTTTGGGGCAAATAAGATTAGTCGATTATATCGACCCCAATGCGTAACTGGTACTTGTTTCATCGAACCGGAAGGATGAAAGGTGAAGTCGACTTCGATGGAATTTGAACTCAGAACGTAAGGACGGATGAAATGCCGCTAAGCAATTTTCCCGGTGCACTAACAATTCTCCAGCTCTCCACCTTATGAATAGAAATAATAATATCGAAAAGTTAAAGAGCTTATAAAGATGAAACTTTGAATTCGTATTAAGTATAAGTATTGTACTAAGATATTTTACGAATTAAATGTAGCTGTTGGGGGTAAATACTTTCTAGTTCTTTCAAAGATTATGCTTTATATTTAATATTAAAATAGAGCAAAGTTTAGAGTAAGGGAAAATATTTCGATAAATATCTCAATAGAAATCAGAACAGTAGGCGTAAGGAGGGTGCAGATACACTATATCTATTAAGTTGAATAAAAGCAGAGACAATCTACTTTAAGATGCAGTTACATATAATAAGTGCATTAAATATTGCAACTATAATGGTGAAACTGTGCGGAAATATGTAGATTTTATACTTAGGAAAACAAAAAGACGTCTTGAATTTGAAGGATTTAGAAATTTTCAAAGGATGCAACGAAAATAAGATTAGAGGTAAGTCTAATGATAAGGAACGGGATAAATGAAAGAAATAATGATATCTGATTTTAGCACAGTGTCCACAGAATTGAAGGGAAGGGATGGATTAGTCGATTCCCTCAATTCTAATACTTGTCTTGTACTTTATTTTATTGAACTTTGACAGAGGAACATCTGGAAATTGTTCTGCAGTACTTGTTCTGCAATGGACAATTTTAACACACCATTCTTCCGACCCTCCAGCGATACTGAAACTTGCGATAAAGTTTAAAGTTGGTACGCGGATAAGAATTAAAAACTGACAGATTTTAAGCTCTAATGAAAATCTGACATATGAATATAAAAATATCTATAACACCCAATAAAACCATGAAAACCAATAAAGAATAATTAACAAACGATAATAGTTATGGGATTTCGGAAGCATGAGATTAATCTGTAAATGTACCCTAATTTTATATATATATTCCAGATATGTAAATGTAAAACATACACAAGGGCAGTCAGTTTGATAGAACTGCAAGCTGAGTGCATCAGTTGAAAGTTCCTGCGAAATGGAAGAAGTCTTCAATGTTTCGACCATACGTACTTCTATAGTAAAATAGAGAAAAGAGGAGCAGAAAATTGGCTTGAGGCGTGGTTAGCAAGGAAGACAACAGTGACCTGGTATGTATGTGTGTTCGCGCAAGCACGTGTGTGTTAGCAAAAACATGTGTATGATGCCAATCTGGGCCTGTGTATGGTGTGGGAGCTTGCATGTATGCCTAAAAACAAGTACGTGTGTGTATGGAAAAATGTGTGCGTGTGTTTGTGTGTGCGTGAGTGTACTGTGTGTTTGCCCGTCAGCGTATGTGTGCATGGGCGCTTATATGTATCGGAGAGACTCTCTAATACATGTATGGGATGTAAGAGGCAGTTAGGTGCGTCACACT
>NC_142932.1:10829428-10839428 GCF_046866305.1 Octopus bimaculoides | reverse complement strand
GGCATGGCCACAGTCAAATGACAAATTTGTAACTACAGATAGTATCATTAAAGCCTATTGGACATTATTTGCCCTAAAATATGTATAAAGTACTGCAGTTCGCTTGGAGTTGCTTCTTAAAAATTGGTGCTGTTGGCGATGGTATTGAAAGGCGTTTTAGGGATATTTGTGGTTACTGTTTTCTCTAACGCAACCCTGCGAAGGCCTGTGACTTATTGCTTAGAACAGGGCTAAAAGCAACAGTGACATCCACCCCTAGGGGTCAGCCACACTTAAGTGGCAATATACTACACTTTATCGTGCAGTTACTGTTAATACCTCATTTAGAGAATTAACATTGCTTGTTTTCACCTTTTCGATATCAGTGAAGAATTTCACTGGAAAAGTAGATATAAGATTGCCAGGTTTTTGTCTCTCTCACCAGGGTCAGTGGCTGTCGAACGCCGACGAAGGGAAATAACCCTGAAATCCGGATCCGTTCGTGCTACAGATCATGGTGAGAGGGATAACTTCCCTTGGCAAACAGGACACAGTCGTGTGTCGATAAGCCAGCTGGAGGAGATGTCCTCCTGGGGCTAAAAGCAACAGTAACATCCACCCCTAGGGGTCAGCCACACTTAAGTGGCAATATACTACACTTTATCGTGCAGTTACTGTTAATACTTCATTTAGAGAATTAACATTGCTTGTTTTCACCTTTTCGATATCAGTGAAGAATTTCACTGGAAAAGTAGATATAAGATTGCCAGGTTTTTGTCTCTCTCACCATGGTCAGTGGCTGTCGAACGCCGACGAAGGGAAATAACCCTGAAATCCGGATCCGTTCGTGCTACAGATCATGGTGAGAGGGATAATTTCCCTTGGCAAACAGGACACAGCCGTGTGTCGATAAGCCAGCTGGAGGAGATGTCCTCCTGGGGCTAAAAGCAACAGTAACATCCACCCCTAGGGGTCAGCCACACTTAAGTGGCAATATACTACACTTTATCGTGCAGTTACTGTTAATACTTCATTTAGAGAATTAACATTGCTTGTTTTCACCTTTTCGATATCAGTGAAGAATTTCACTGGAAAAGTAGATATAAGATTGCCAGGTTATTGTCTCTCTCACCAGGGTCAGTGGCTGTCGAACGCCGACGAAGGGAAATAACCCTGAAATCCGGATCCGTTCGTGCTACAGATCATGGTGAGAGGGATAACTTCCCTTGGCAAACAGGACACAGTCGTGTGTCGATAAGCCAGCTGGAGGAGATGTCCTCCTGGGGCTAAAAGCAACAGTAACATCCACCCCTAGGGGTCAGCCACACTTAAGTGGCAATATACTACACTATATATATATATATAAAGAGAGAGAGAGACAGACAGACAGACTGACAGACACAGAGAGAGAGAGACAGACAGACAGACAGAGACAGAGACAGAGAGACAGAGAGAATCAAGAAGGTTTCTTTCAGCTTACGTCTACCCGAAGGGAACCGAGATAGTGCCGCATTATACTGTGCCTCGTTAGAATGTGATTAGTCTGCTATTTCTACTTAGCTGCTTCTAAATGAAGCAGCCGGTTGTGGCCTTTCTCATTGGGTTACACTAAAAATAGACACTTGATAGCATTGGTTGTAATATCGTTCAGGCTATTTGTTGTGTTAATATTGCTGTTGTTGTTCTTCTTGTTGTTGTGGTTATGATGCTGTTGTTTTTGTTGTTGATATTTGCAACGGCGGAGTTGTAAATAAATGTAATGTCAGTGAGAGAATTAAGAGAGAAACTAGCGAGGTCTTGTCTACCATTCGTTATTTATTATTAGACCATTCACTATGTAAGCCTTTGATATCGGTGGCGCCCTCCACAATGTTTCATTGTACAACGGCGATTTTAATATATTCCGCGGAGCGATGGTGGTGTCGATGGACCTCCGAAGGGAATCTACAGCGGTACTGGTTCTGAGGATGAGAGTTGTGGCAGCAGAGAAGGTGGTTGGGTGGTGGGGTGACGGCAGCTAAGGTGGTGGTGGTGGTGGTGGTGGTGGTGGAGTGGGCTAGAGAGATGGTGGTAATGGCGTTGGTGGTAACAGCAGTTCAATTTTGGAAATGGTAGTAATTCAGTGATTCACAGAAAAATGTGGAACAAAAGCTTCCTGTGTTGTGTACACTGGGAAATATATATATATATATATATATATATATATATATATATATATATATATATATAAACATACATATGCACATACTATATGCATATGTGTCTGTATATATGTGTATAACCATATCATATATATATGCATATATATATATATATATATATATGTACATATATACATATATATATACATTTATCGTTATTTATATGTATATATGTGTATATATATATATATATATATATATATATATATATATATATATATATATATACACATACATACACATATATATGGATGTACTGTACAGTCATATATACAGAAAGAGAGAGGGGGAGGGGTTAGAGTGAGAGAGAAATAGAGAAAGCGTAAGAGAAACAGTGCATGTGAAGCTCATACAGGTGTGGTGACTGAAACTGATAAACGCACGCTAGCAAACACATAAGCATGCACACGCACTAACACACACACACACACGCACACACAAACACACAACGTACGTATGTTATGTATATGTCCATGTATGTATGTATGTATGTATGCATGTATGCATGTATGTATGTATGTACGTACGTATAATGTATAAATCTTGCTATCCGTTTCTACAAATGTGATATCCATTACAAGTCTGACCGATAGACATCTTGATAGGTAATCAAGTGCACGAGCATACAATCAGACATTCAGACCTAATATGAATTCATTCATATACACATATATATGTATATGTACACACACACACACACACACACACACACACACACACACACACACACACACATACACACACTTATATTATATACTTATACATATACATACATACATACATATATATATATATATATATATATATATATATATATATATATATATATATATATATATATATATATATATATATATATATATGTTTATATATATGTATGTATGTATGTTTGAATGTGTGTATATTATACGCACATACACTCACACACACACACATATTGCTAAAGAGAATGAGAGAAAGGGTGAAGGAAAGAAGGGAGGTGGAGTTCATAAATAGAAAATGATTAGACAGACAGACAAACAAATGACAAACAGATGACAGGTAACATCGTAAGCAAACAAATGAGTAAGATATTGGAATTATATCCGTGATTTGATGTGTATTGCTTTCTTTCCTATATTCCTACTTCTTCTCTTTTCTTGTTGTAGTGACGTTGCAAACGTTTATTGACGCCTTTGATTAGTGCAAACCAATAAAACGATCTTGTAGGACTTAATGGAAAGGTGTGGCCGGTAAGGCCTTGCACTTAACTTTTAGTGTTATTGTCGAAAGCCTGAGGGGGATGCAAACAACTTACAAGTTATTCCATTTGCATTAAGCACAAATATTAGCAGGTACTATCGAGTCAACATGAAACTTCTGTGTGAAAATCTCATCTGATAGAAGTAACAGCTAATGTCCTTAGAATTACCTGAAAACGTCCTGTAGATATCCTTTATTTCTACTATAAGCATGTGTCAGCTACGACAAATTATGCATATTTATCTATTTGACAAGATCTGGAATTCAGGGATCCTACGGCGTGCTAGTCTGCTTGCCATTATGGAAATCTTCATTGAGTGAAACTTACGCTGGTTGGGTCACGTAGATAGGATGGGAGGATGGGTAAAAACAGACCCCTCCTAGCTACAAATACTTTACTTCCAGCTATACCAGGGGAAAAGAATGCATAGAAGTCCTAGAATGAGATTCGAAAATTCTCCAAAAGAGAATATGAAGAAGACGGGAATTTCATCATAATAAATGGAAAAATCAAGCTCCAAACCGACTTGTATGGAGAAAGCTTATCAAGTCATGCCAAACCACAATCAGTCATTGTCACAACGATTGACTGAAGGTGACATCGTGTAACATGATTTGTGCCGTTGTGTAGCAACTGTTATTTCCTATTTGCTAACCCCCAGAAAGTATAAAGGATGGCTAATATTCCCTTCAAACTTTGCTTTTCTTATATTTATTCAAACCCCAAACGATACCTCTCAACACATTGCTATCATGCTCCTCCACTATTCCTGTTCATGATCAGAGATGCAGATATCGTCAGCCACCTAAGGGACATGTTCAAGTGGTTAAGTTCAAGCAACTGAAAAGCAAATCCGTAGTATTGAGTAGAATATTTGCTATAACGGTATTTTTGCATCAGCAACTCAACACCGAAATTGTCGAAATGTAATGGAAAGATGTCAGTTTCGAAGCGTTGATGTCCAGGTCGAAAAAGCAAAGTCTGAAGGAATGGTAGTCATTTCCTTTGATTTCTAGATAGAAGCAAGTAGGAAATAGCATTTACTGATCAAACACAAAAACAGAAATTAAAGATTTGTTACACAGTGTAATAGGATTGAGACTTAAAGCTTGAGGAAAAGTGATTGGCTGACTACAGCGACCCCAGCTTAATGGGTGCTTATTTCATCGTCCTCGAAATGATGAAATGCAAATCCGACCTAGATGGAATGCAAAGTAAGAAACGTAATGCTAGACAGAAATGCCACTTAGCGTTTTGTCCGGTATGGATTCACTCATTTCATCGCCTGCAGTGACTTCTTGATACATGGACATAACAAATACTCAGTATGAGAAGATCGGGTGCGGCTCTTTCGGTGCTGACGAATTGTTGCCGCTGACTTGATATCCGACATATTGTCCAGGTCGTAAGCTGGCTCAGGTGGTAAAAATAATGGACGCGCTCGCATATATCTTTCATTTGTTTCAGTCATTAGACTTCGGCCATGCTGGGGCAGTGCCTTAGAAAATTTTCTTTAGTCGACTGAACATTGTTTTATTAAAGCCTGGTACTTATTCTATCGATCCTTTTTCTACCGGCCTCTTTTGCCGAACCGCTAATTTACGGGTACGTTAAAACACGAACAACAGTCTGCCATAAGGACTGCAGTTCTAGATTTACTCTTGGGGTTCAGACCCGAAATTTTCCCCTTGAGTGGATAGGTCCATATTGCAGAGGAGGTAAGCAATCAGAGTTTAGCTTCTCTTTCAAGGAATCCCTTCCGAGGCTGTCAAATTCTTCCTCCCCATTTCATCAGCTTGAACCTGTGAATAAGGACAGTTCTACCGGCTTGTACCTTAAGCCACACGAGAAGGTTAGTTTTGGGACTTGGTTCACAGGGTTTATTTAAGACGCATACCACAATGATCATTTTTTTAAACCGCGAGGGCTCATCTAACCCCACTACAAACCCTCGGCCGACCAACCGTAGAAGCTTATTAAATCAGACGTCCGAATGAATAGTCAACATGTCGTTGCTGATTTTCTATAGTTCAGAACTACACCCACCCTAACTATACAGTTTCTTTGCACAAAATCTTTCAAAAGCTTGCAGTAGGTTTTCAGAAAAGAAAGAATGAGGGACGGTTGGGTGTGGTTCTGAACAAAAGGAAATCAGCAAACAGGAGATGACTATTCATTCGAGGGGAACCAATTTAATAAGGTCTCAGAGATACTAAACACACACTCACACACATACATATATGCATACATGCATACATACACACACACATATATATATATATATATATATATATATATATATATATTTGTGTGTGTGTGTGTATGTATATATATATATATATATATATATATATATATACAGACACACATATACATATATATATGTATATACATATATATTTATATATATATATATATATATATATACATATATATATATATATATATATATATATATATATATATATATATATATATATAAGTATATAAGGAAAAGAGAGAGAGATGTACAGACGCGTGTATATATAAGTATATATAGACACACACAATTAAGACAGTGAAAGACCAGAGCGGCAGAGAGGGAGGGAGGGAGGCAGACAGACAGACAGACATACAGAGACAGAGAGACAAAGACAGAGTGAGAGGAAGAGGATGTGCGATTCTCTATGTGTGTGTTTGTGTGCGGAAATGTATATAAAAAATAACGCATTTCTACTTCTGAATATAGTGTAGATACAATTGAATAGCGCGATGAAAAGAATCATAAACATATATATGCTAAATATACCTGAAGGCATATATATTTTACGAGTACGTGTACACACGTAGAAATGAATGGAGACACAGTCAAACAAATATGTGTGTGTGAGTCAATTTCAATATATATATATATATATAAATATATATATATATATATATATATATATATATATATATATATATATATATATATATATATATATATATATATACATACACATTATATATATATATATACATACACATTATATATATATATATGTATATATATATATATATATATATATATATATATATATATATATATATATGTGTGTGTGTGTGTGTGTGTACATATAAGTTTGTGTGTTGTAAAATAATATACACACACGCCAAAACGCATCAGTACTAACACACACATATGTGTGCGTATACATATGTATAATATACACATGTAAAGATAGAGATATAAATAACGAATTTATGGATACAGACAGACAGACAGACAGACAGATAGACAGACAGGCAGATAGATAGAGAGATAGATAGATAGACACTCACACACTCAGACACAAACACAGACACAGATACACGTAGACAAACACACACACACACACATACACACACACGCACATACATACGTACACACGAACAGATATGTTTCAAGGTTTATTCGTGTATTAATATTTTAAATTTGAAACAGGAAATTCGTGATGCACACTACTCGATTAAACAAATTTATTCTCACATAATCTAACACATGTACATACGTTCAACAACGAATATATGCCCAGTCACACGTAGTATATTTATATGTATGTAAAATCGACGCCATCATATATGTTTGCATGTAAACCCTCAATATATGCATATGCACATGTACTCCGAAAATAGCACTTTCATATCATCTGCAGGAGAGAAACGTATATGCAATATATATACATACACACACACACACACACACATAAATATATGCATATATATATATATATATATATATATATATATATATATATATATATATATATATATATACATACATAATTATATATATGCATGTACATATGTACATATATATGTATATATATATATATATATATATATATATATATATATATATATATATATATATATATATATATATATATATATATATATATATATATATATATATATATATATATATATATATATATATACATATATATATATATATATATGTGTGTGTGTTTGTATATATTTATAAATCTATGTATACATAATGTATATATAGGCATATATGTGTGTGCAAGTGTGTGTGCGTGTGTATGTGGGTGTACGCGCTTGTGTATGTATACACACCCACACACACGCACACACACACACGCACACACACACACACACATATAAATATATATATATATATATATATATATATATATATATAGGTAGATAGATAGAGAGATAGATAGATATGTATGTATGTATAGATGCATGTATGTACGTATGTATATATCTATGTATGTACGTATTCATGTATGTACAAATGATTCTTAAGCACATTTCTAAGGGGCGAATAGAAAACGATTCAGCCTCTTATTGATCCCTAAATTCTAATACATCTAACATCATTTCGCTATTATAAGTCTTTCATTATTCCTTTCCTCAATTATGAATTAATATAAGAGGGAACGTGTTTATTTTGTTATCATATACTTATATTTCCTCTCATTTTATAATTCATATATTTATTGTTTTTGTTGTTGCTGTAGTTCTTCTTCTTCTTCTTCTTCTTCTTCTTCTTCTTCTTCTTCTTCTTCTTCTTCTTCTTCTTCTTCTTCTTCTTCTTCTTCTTCTAATTATTATTATTATTATTATTATTATTATTATTATTATTATATTTTCGGAAGAAAGAGAAAAATTAATTGCAATAACCTATTTGGTTTTCAGATCATTTTATAACATTTTTATATGGCATTTAAGTTAGATCTTTGTTAGCATTCATAAATGTATGATCAGATCCTAAGAGTTCACACACACACGCACACGCACACACACACACACGCATATATACCTCTATACTTACCTACGTACATAAATGCGTGTTCTGGTGCGGATGTGTGTATCTGTATTCCGTGCGTGGAATTATTTCTAAATTATATTAAACCGCACAACCAACCCTCATAGACTTAGTTTTAGCCATTTGCAATAAGTACATAGGTGAAGTCTTAGAGAGCCTCGTATGACAAATTTGCATAGTGCCGTTTTTCAGCACGATTTATGTTATCAACATACACAAACACAAATACACACACACACACACACACACACTCTCACTCTCAGTCACACAAACATACACACACTTCCTCTCTCTCTCTTTCTCTCTCTCCCTCTTTCTCTCTTTCTGTGCATATATATATATATATATATATATATATATATATATATATATATATATATATAGAGAGAGAGAGAGAGAGAGAGAGAGAGAGAGAGAGAGGGAGAGAGAGAGATATAGCTACATATATACACGCTTAGTATGTCCTTTGATTAATTTTAATCTTTTAGCTATATACATAAGTATAAGTATATATATATATATATATATATATATATATATATATATATATATATATATATATATATATATATATATATATATATATATATATATATATATATATATATATATACATATCTACATATACGTATATATAAATGTTTGTGTTTGTTCATGTACATTTTGTATGCGTGTGTGTGTATTTGTGTGTGTGTATGTTTTTGTGTTTCTGAGTGTCTGTGTATGTACATACATACATAAATATATATGTGTATATATATATATGCATAGATATGGTGATTGCTCAATATTCACAAATGATTACTGCTTCTCTGTGCTGCCTCGTTGTCAATACCGGTATTTGAAAATGTTCAACATAACACAAGAAGTAACGTCCTCATATAGACAAAAGTCCGTACATAGCTTGAAAACTGCATCGTAATTAGAGACTTCGAGAAACACAATGACAACTAGAAGTAGTTTCTACTTAACTACACTCGGTATGAGAACATAATTATATTTGGGAATTCGCCAAGCTGCTATCTATGACCAACTAATTAAGATCAACATTTTAAAAGTTGAATATATTATTTTGGACTCTTGAATAAAATCACTAATTGACAATACAATCTATCACTAGTTGTTCCTACCTTACGGTTCATTCAACCGAAGTATATTGAACATACAAAAGTTTCTATATGCAACTCGATCTACGAGGAATTTTATTGTACTCTACCACAACTTCAACCCAATTTTCTTCAAACATCGAGCACACATCGGATACAGGCTGAGAGCTAGAATGTAGGTGTCTGCTATTAATATGTTTACTGCGTTCCAAGATGCAATCTATGTATCCATAGATTTCAAAAGAGTTCTTTTGGAAAATACCAACCGAAATATCAACATTGTTGTGAGGATTTGAGGATTACTGGGAGTGACCAGTATGTGTTATACAAATAATCTAGGAAAGTACTAATTGGTAGATGGACATGCAGCAATATACTTCTTGAAAGTATATTGCTGCATGTCTTATACAGGAAAGACTTCGTTGGCACTCCGTTGGTTACGACGACCAGGGTTCCAATTGATCCGATCAACAGAACAGCCTGCTCGTGAAATTAACGTGCAAGTGGCTGAGCACTCCACAGACACGTGTACCCTTAACGTAGTTCTCGGGGATATTCAGCGTGTCACAGTGTGACAAGGCTGGCCCTTTGAATTACAGGCACAACAGAAACAGGAAGTAAGAGTGACAGAAAGTTGTGGTGAAAGAGTACATCAGGGTTCGCCACCATCCCC
>NC_142932.1:10819428-10824428 GCF_046866305.1 Octopus bimaculoides | reverse complement strand
AGTTTTAGGGAAAATAACCAATTTTCAAGAACTCATCGATGAAAATCCACTATCACATATAGAAAAATTAATAATTAAAAGCACAATAAATGAGTATAATATAAAGTAAAGTAAATATCATAAGATAAATATAATAAAAAGATTACACGTGTTTCATAACCAATTTTCAAATAGAAAAGAAATTTAAATCGATTAAAATCAATTGAAATTATCGAAAATAAGTTCTATTCAAAAATATAGCTACTCGTCAGATCGTAATTAGAAGAATAATTAGATATATATCTCAACCAACAATGAGTACCAAATGAATTAATATGAAATACTTATTATATAAAGATAGAAAAATTATTTTAAAATATCATAATATCAAAATAATAACCATTCAATAATCATCCCTTCATCCATAATAATAACATGTATATTATATACAAAAAACATCTTACCTAAATTATCATTGTTTTAAATTATCATTGTTTTAAATACAAGTTGAACGAAGTTTAAGTTTAAAATAATAATGAAGATAAAATTAGTACATATTTAACCGGTGTAATAGTTAAAGCTATACTATTTAAAGCTAAAGACGTTTATTTAATTATGATTAAAGATCAATTGAATAATAGAAAAATACAAGATTATTTATTTCTACAAACGTAATAATAAAAAATATGAATGAAAAAATTATGAATGGAAAAAATTATGAATGAAAAAATTAGGAAAGAAAAAATTATTAAGAATAAAAGGTTAAACTTTATATATATATACAAAGTTTTGATTTTAAAAAAACTTTAACGATATTATAAACTATAAAGATTAATAATTAATCAAATAATATTAATCAAAAATAAGCGAAAATATATCAACACTATTCCAATCGAAGTTCTAATATTATGTTGAAATGAAACTATAACTTCTAAATAATATAGTGTTAAATAAGTTATCTATTAAAATAATCTATAAAGAAACAAATGAATAGTATAAAAACAAGAATACATATTATTTTCAAATAGTAGAAAATCTTTAGCAAAGTGAAAACAGTACTTATCCAAATTTTTCCGTATATAAATGTAGTTTTATATATAAGTGTATGTACACATAAATGTGTACTTGAATAGATACATGCTTTCTGGCATGCTTGCATTTACTATATATATGTGTGATATATTAATGCTTATATATGTTAAGCATGCTCACATCCGTATATCCATTTGTATACATCTGTGTATTTACATATGCATAAACGATGAGCATTAGTACATGAGTACGAACAAGCGTGAGTGTATATATGGTCATAACTATATTAATGGTTGTGGGAGCCTTTGTGCACGTATATTTTTATATTTCTATAAGTAGTTTCGTTTTTATAACCGGGTTCCAACTCGGGTCGCAGCAACAAAGTCCACACACCACATCTCTCGCTCCAGCATCACTGTCTCGAGCTCCTGGTTACATTCCATGTGCGTGTATGGGATTAAGTTGTTCATCTAAGCGTGCCGCCGTTTCCCTATTCTTATATCACCATGAGGTGACTCCATAAGACGCATTTGGAAGCTTCCAGTCCAGAGCGGCGCACAAGATAGTCAATGATGTCTTTGCTTGATCTTCTCGCTAACGTTTGGCAGGACTCCATAAAGACATTCGTTTGTCACATGTTGCTGCATTTCACATTTGGGGCAATTCGTCGCATCTTCAGTAGCAGCAATCTAATTCGTTTGATAATTTCTTTCTCAACATCTCCATTAACATAACTAAGCTTTCATACCTCCATGTTTCACTATAGTTTTGATCACACACATATTAGCAATCATTAAACGTATTCAATAGATATAAGATTTAATCGCTTATGTATTTATTTAGCTTTTATACTTATTAGAGCACAAGATTCTATATCTTTAACACATGGCGATTTCACTCCCACAACATATGTCTACGGGACATGTAATTTATCTCCACAAACGTTTTTAAAAACCTTGTCATAGAGATTTGCACTCGAAATATCAAGATTAATTAAATATTTCTAACGTAACGTTGCTATATTTGTCATTGTTATATTTTTACTTGTAATATGCTTGTTGTATTACTGTTGCTTTGTATAACATTACTATCTTATACATGTCCCTCAGAGCTTCCAGCAAACTACAGCATTCTTCTAATTATCAATTTTAATTATTTAAACTCATTTCTATAATTGTGTGGATGTATATATATATATATATATATATATATATATATATATATATATATATATATATATATATAAATTAAGGTACTCAGAAATCTGGATGTTTGTACATTTACAGATTTTTATTAACGTCACATATTAAATAAAGCGCTTTTCACCTAGTCGTGTAGGATTTTCAAATTGTTTTGAGAATACCTTGCAGAGGGTCTCTCTCTCTCTCTCTCTACATATATATATATATATGTATGTATAAAATATGCTTCTATAGATATACCTATAAAATTAAACACACATATATAAACATATATAAGAGAGCGTGCGATTCTGTGTATGTATATGAAAGTTTGTGTGTATGTGTGTGTGGTGTGTGTGTGACTGGGGGAAGGGCTACTAAAAAACTACTCAGGTGGATTTGTGGCGATATGTACATTTAGCGATTTCATATGGTGCGTATTCGCCGAAATATCTTCCCAAACTGTTAGACAGAATTTTATGTAACCGTTCATCAGATTATTGTGATGATACAGAGAAAGGAAATTTTATGAATTGTTCGTATACATAATCATTTGTGGCGACCAAAGTATTTAATAAGAATTTAAGCTGATTTGGTGACTAATTCTACAAAGTAACGGTCTATAATTTGTGACAAGTTGAGTTGTAACGAAGAGATATTGATATTTAAATCAAAAAGCGCTGTGTAAACGCGAGTTGCAAAATGCATAGAATATGAAAAGAAATAGAAATTTTTTTTTTTGCAAATTCTTCTAAATAGATTAAAAGGAATAGAAAAACAGTTAGAGAATAAAAAGGTTTTACATGAAAATGACTATCAAAATTAATGATTGAAACCTGTAGTTGAGATAAACATAAGTAAGCAAATAAAAATACACTAAAAATAAAAGAAAAGGGAAAAAGGTAGTTAGTGAAATGAAAAAAAAAAAAAAGAAACTAGTGAGATAACGAAAATAAGAGATAAGAGGAAGAAATTACAGGAAAATACCTATTGATGTGATAAGGGCTAAGAAGGCGTGAAGATAAGACTAAACGCTACATGTATGTAAGTATGATTTTATGATGTATCCAATATAGCTTTCGGTGGAGCGGTAGAAGTTGGTCAAATGTTTATGGATTGGTGATAAACTGAGACAAAACTGAGGGCGAGAAAAGGAAAAAGTTAAAGATAATAGGGAGTTAGAGACACTGAAATAAACAAAGTACGAACCGACAGACGCAATAAAAATTCTGAACAAAAATACAGTGTAAATATAAACATATGAAAATATAAATACATAAATATACGTTTAACATATATATACATAGACATACACATATATGATGTACACACACACTCATACACATACAAACAACACCCAAAATAATATAGCATATAAGTATGTGACAATATATGCATGTATGCTCATAAACGCGTACATATATAACCATGTGTACATATATACAAATATAACTATCTCAAGGATAAATTTCATAATGAATAAAAAAAATGTAAATTAATTGTTCTATAACAGAAAAGATATGAGTAGTATTTAATCAGACGATAAGACGATCTGGTTCATTCGCTTCAAAGGTTTTGCATACTAACTACATTTTTGTTTTAATAAGTAACGCTTGCCATAAGATGTAGATGTGATTATAAAGGTAAAAATAAGAAATATAAATTGTGCAAATAATTTAAAATAACATATCATAAAATAGACTTAAATTAACGTTTGATAGAAATGTTCATGACATTAGTAGAACTTAACAACAGTAGATGTATATAAAGACAAAACGAATAGTATATAACAACAAAAGAAATTGAGTATAACGAAGTTAAACGGTGTGAAAAAAGGAAAAGTATTGGGCTATTTGAGAATATATATGTGTGTGTGTGTGCGTATACATATATATACGTAGATATACATACATGTATATACATCATGATGATGATGATGAAGTATATATATGTATGTAAATATATATTTAAATTCTCAAATAGCCCAATACTTCTTTGTGTGTGTTTGTGTATTGACGCACACATAACGACATAAGTAAACCACGTTGCGCAATACTCATTTCATACATTATCATGAAATCTGCAGTGATAGCCTCATTTCATATGAATTCAATTAAAAGCATTGACAATGAATATTTAAAAATGCATCGAAAGGGCGATGCATACTCTGCGCGCAGATAGATATTTTCGCAAATGATAGAGTGGCTCACATTACATTGGTTGCCTATGCTTTTTAATTGAATTAGCCTTTTCAGTTTTTTTTGGTGTAATTAAGAAATCAACTTGTAAATAAACGAAACCCTCGAATACATCAGTGTACACACACATACACACGCACGTACACATACAAGCACACACAGAGAGGCTTATACGCATCTATGTATGTATGTATGTATGTATGCATGAATGTATGGATGTTTGTATGTAAGTATGTATGTATGTATATATGAATGCACAGGTGTCTACGCGCATAGGTACGCCATGATTTATAAACACGCAGACAAGGCTCGCTTCATATGAAAAAGAAAGGGAGAAAAATAATACGACCACTTTCCGGGAAATTTGTAAGTTCGCTTTTTAATTATTTATTTTTTTAAATATCACCATTATAGGTATTTATACTCTGGTGATATTAAAAAATCAAGTCGTAAATAACCGAAACCCTCGATTCCATCACTGTACACGCAAGCACACTCACACTCTCACGCATACACACACACACACACACACACACACACACACACACACACACACACACACACACAAACACACAGATGCGAATATGTATGTATGAATGTACTCACACGT
>NC_142932.1:10811928-10814428 GCF_046866305.1 Octopus bimaculoides | reverse complement strand
TTGGGAACAGGTTCTAACGCTGATGTCATATATCTTGACTTCAGTAAAGCGTTCGGCAGGATTGACCATAATATCTTGCTCACAAAATTGGCAAATGTTGGAATGCGTGGAAAACTTCGACACTGGATTAAGTATTTCCTGGAGAATAGAACACAAGACGTTGTGGTCGATGGAATCCACTCAAGCCCAGGAAAGTCAGCAGTGGTGTCCCTCAGGGGACTGTCTTGGGCCCGCTCCTCTTTATAATTTATATGAATGACCTTTCCAGCGTTGTAAATCACTGCAAAGTGAAAATATTTGCTGATGACACTAAGCTCCAGCAAATCATCAAAGAAGAAGACCGAACCCAACTCCAGTCTAATCTATATGCTGTGAGTCAATGGGCAGACAAAAACAAAATGCAACTGAACGAGGGAAAATTTGAGCTGATGCATTTTGGAAGAAAGTCTATACTAAAACAGCTACACTCCCTTCCAACAGGGGAACCGCTCACGGCATCCAACAATATCAGAGATATGGGTGTAACTGTTGACAACAATCTCAATTGGAGTGCCCATATCAAGAATAAGGTCAATATAGATCGAAAGATGAGCTCCTGGATCATAAGAATTTTCCGGTCCAAAGAACAAGGTGTCATCATTTCGCTTTTCTCCTATTTTGCAGTGGTAGTGATATAATCTTGGTGATGGTAATTGTAGAGGAGGTAATCTTGTTCAAGATAGTTGTGGCTTTATTGATATGAATGGAAGTGGCTTCTTTGGTAGTGATATTGTTGAGATTGGTGGTGGTGGTAGAGGCAGTGGTGTTAATAGTGGTGATGATATGTGCACTGGTAATGGTGCAGAAAAATTAATGGTAGCTGTGACGTTGGTGATGGTGGTCTGTTAATTTGTGTTGTTAGTAGTGTTAATAATCATTGTAGAGGTGTAGCAGATTTGACCGTTGTAGAGGTGTTGATGGTACAGCTGATAGTGATGGTAATGCGAGGGGTTATGATCGTGTAGTGATGTTGTTCCTACTAATAGTAATAGCAATATCAGTTTTAAATTTTGGCACACGTCCTGACGATTCAGGAAGCGGATAAGTGGATTACGGTAGCAATGAATTCGTGGTTATGATACGATTCATATGGCAACGGTACCGTATGTGTGACGTTGAAGTCAATTTTATAACAATGATACCCTATTTATGAGTACATAGTAAGTTTTCTTATTATGATCCTATATTCGTGAATATAGTAGCTGAATTGTGACAACGGCCCCCAAATGTGTCACAAAGTTACGAGTTCTTTGGCAAGGAGACCATATCTGTATCAATGGTACCAGATTTGTTGCAACGGCGCATATGTGTGGCATTGAAGCAAGTTTTGAGCAAATGATACCATATTTGTGACAATGGTACCAGATTTGTAGCTATGGCGCCAAATTTGTCACAATAAAACAAGTTTTGGAATAATAGTAGCATGACTGTGACATTGGTACAGTACCATATCAGTGGCGATATTCGAAATAGTTGGTAGCAGGGAACTAACTATTATAATGAAGCAAGTTTGTGTAATGGAAAAATATCTGTGGCAATGAAGGAAGCTTTTTCGACAACGGTACAATATTTATGACAATGGAGCAAGTTTTGTGGCCTGGGTACGGCATTTTGTATTTATGCTACGCGATGCGCGGCAAAGCTTCCATATACAGGTTGTTCGCGATAAATTTGACAGTTTACATAAAAGGAAAAGAAAACGCAAGATCCAATTCAAAAATGAAAGTATTTAAAAAAGAAATCAATTAGATCGTGGATGGGAGATAACAGTTTACTCAAAGTAGCACAAATCAGGTTCCACTACGGCAGCAAAACGGCTCCGGAACCTGGCTTACCCATCCCACACTGTGTTCTGGGAACAACTTAGAACACCTTCATCTTCGCCACCAGCTCGGCCTTGGTGTTGCATCAACTGCACCCCACATAGTGATCCAATGAATTACAACCGGGGAAATATGGAAGCCTAAATGTTGGACTAAGTGAAGTTGTAGAACATATGTCTCTTTCAGGAGGCATGCCAACGAACCGAATTCTGCTGCCGCAGACATATGGTTTACACAGCATTCGTCTCCAGCCAAGATTTGATCACAGGCACCAGCAGCTTCACATAGCCGTCTGAATTGACCCTAAGGCCTTGCTTAAAATTGTGTGCCGGCATGACGTCATTCTCACTGGCTACACACTCAAAGACGATTATAGTTTCGAGGAACTTAGTTTTATGATGTCCATATCACGTCTTACAGAATTTACAGTGTTAACAGAGCATTGAGTTGTAGTCCTGATGTCAGCATTTTGTCGGGTGCGAATCACCATCATCATATAGGTAATTCTTTTCCAAAATTCAGATCACTTCCCGTCCTCCATATCAGCTAACTTTTTTCTTAATGACAATTGTAATTTTTAAACTCTCCAACGCCGTTCGCAGAAAAAAAAGGGAACTAAAAAAGAAGGGACTATAAAA
>NC_142932.1:10796928-10809428 GCF_046866305.1 Octopus bimaculoides | reverse complement strand
GTACATATAAGTATATATATATATATATATATATATATATATATATATATATATATATATATATATATATATATATAGCTATATGCACATATAATTATACATGAATATGCATATATATATATGCATACATATATGTAACGTACGTCTTTATTGAGTAAACTTATGTATGTGTATGTGTGTGCGTTTGTGTGTTAGCGTATGTAAGTGTGCGTGTGTGTGTGTGTGTGAGTGAGTAAACGTATGCATATATAAGACAGTTGAGAAAAATAGACACACGTGAAAGAAGATAAAAACACACAAACAATACTCACCTATACGTCTTCAATCTGTGTATTGTTCTTCATGTTCTTCTTGTTAACGATAGTGAGTGGTTGGTGATATTGTCTATATAGATGTCGCCCTTACAGTTGTTACTTCTACAGACGTTTCGGTTGTTATTCATAACGTTGTTTTAGTTCGAAATGTTGATGAGCAAATGCGTCAAAATGTATGCGTGTGTGTGTGTATGTGTATGTGTGTGTTTGTGTAGGTGTGTGTGTGTGTGTGTGTGTGTGTTTGTTTGTGGCTACAATTATGTGGCTTATGACCTGAATCTCTCCCTTCAATACATAACACATGTACCATTATTTCATCAAGGGGTTTGTTAATGCTGAATTCTTAATCGTTGACAATTACAGTAATGCCTCGATTATCACGAGTGTTACTTTCCAAAACGCTCCGCGATAGGTGACAGTCCACGAAGTAGAAACAGTACTTTATTGGGATCTTGTTCAAAACAGGGGCACCAGTATTTTCTTAACGAAACACTTTGAAACTTGGGACACTGGTACAATGTATCATATAAAACATCTTTTTCTCTTAGTCTTCTTAACAAAAAAAACGTACATCGCAAGTTATTTCATGTTAAAGTTGTCGTATTTCTGTAATTTCAACCAATGACTGACGTCCATTCAGCCGATATACATTAAGTGCTGACTACGTAAACAAACGATTGTCAAACGATTTTGGCGGTGATAAAATTATTATTTCCTTGTCAAAAAATGGCTGAAGCATATTGGCAGTAGCTAATAAACCTTTCTATTATAGACACAAGGCATGGTTTTTGAGGGAAGGAGCAAGTCAATTAGGGTTAGGGTTAGGGTTAGGGTTAGGGTTATGGAAAACGAACACATCTGTGTTGCCTCTGCAAATTGTCAGAAGTAATGGAGATTAAATACGCTTTACACCGCTTAAAATGCCAAAGGAGTAAGTGTCAACAGCTGAATACTTGTCAGTGATTGGTTGAAATTATCGAAATAAGAAAATTTTTTACATGAAATAAATTCGAATACAAATTTTTTTTTCTGTTCTATAACACAAAATAGATAAGTTTCCGAAGTTTGAAAGTCTTTCGGTACCAAAAACATTACATAAAACATAAATGAAAACTGGTGCCCACGTTTTGAACAAGATCCCTTTATTGTATGTCTTCTGTTATTATTGTTATAATTTGTATTTATATATTTTACTATAAATACAAAACAAAACCACGTACGAATCGACCTAATCTTAAATGAACCATGATAGGTGAACTGCGATGGTTGAGCCGCGATGTGAAGAGGGATCACTATAGTTCATTATGTTTACAGTGGGTCTATAAGTATATAATCATGTTTTGTTCGTTTTACCTGCTTCAGTCATTTTAATCCAGCCATGCTGGAGCACCGCCTTAAAGGTTTTTTCTTTGTAAGCCTAGTACTTATTCTACCGGTCGCTTTTGCTGAACCGCTATGTTACGAGGTCATAAAAACACCAGCATCGGTTTGGTGGGGTGAGAAACATAGACACAAAGACACACACACACACATATATATATATATATATATATGTATATATGTATATATATATATATATATATATATATATATATATATATATATATATATATATATATATATATATATATATATATATATATATATATATATATATATATATATATATATATATATACCACAGGTTTCTTTCAGTTTCCGCCCACCAAATCCACTCAGATGGCTTTGGTCAGACGGAGGCTATAGTAGAAGACATTTACCCAAGGTGCCATACAGTGGGACTGAACCCCGAACCATGTGATTGGGAAGCAAGCTTCTTACCACACAGCTACGCTTGATGTTTGTTTTTATGATCAGTGATAGTAAAAACAGTTACACATTAAACTGTTGGGTTATTTTAAACTCCTGTACAGAACAAACGTATTATTCTTAAACAAGAATATTGTTGATAGTATCTTCGAATTCGGAGCCCCCCCCCCCACCCAATTGGCACACGGCAGCCTTATGACATGCATCGACTTTTGTATTCAAATGGTGTTTTAACCCAATGTTTACATACTATTATTGATAGTTTCTCAACTTCGAATTCAACTGTTAAAAACCAATGATTTCGATAAATTCACAAATGAGTGCATTTAATTTCTGATGCGATTTGTTGAATAAATAAGCCTGAACCAACACATTTACTGTAACAGTTAAAAAACAACGAAAATGACATTGTCAGTACCTGTGCCTTTGTCAACATTTACATAGATAATGGTTTCACAAGACACAAAATAATCACCTTTAGAACACAATTTATATTATATATATACATATATGTTTATTATTTCTTTACTACCCACAAGGGGCTACACACAGAGAGGACAAACAAGGGCAGACAAACGGATTAAGTCGATTACATCGACACTAGTGCGTAACTGGTACTTATTTTAATCGACCCCGAAAGGATGAAAGGCAAAGTCGACCTCGGCGGAATTTGAACTCAGAACGTAGCGGCAGACGAAATACCGCTAAGCATTTCACCCGGCGTACTAACGTTTCTGCCAGCTCGCCGCCTTATATACATATATATGTGTGTGTGTGTGTGTGTGTGTGTGTGTGTGTGTGTGTGTGTATATATACATATACATATGCATGTATGGATATGTATACACACACAGCAGGGATACAATGAACGAGATAGAAATGCTGTTGTTCACGGAATGTCCGGTCTTCAAATAAGCCCGTCTTACATCAACTTTAATGTTAATAAGTAGAATTGTCTAACATCTGGTGATAACAGTCCCGTTTTTCCTGCATTTACGCTGCACATTTATCAGTCATGATAGCGCAACTATCTGTAATTATGAACCTCACTTACGTTGCACGATATTCAACTGTTTCCTCTAGCTACGTAGTTGGCAACTCACATTTCATCATTTTAGGCTTTGATTTTCTTACCTCTACTGTTCTTATACAATCTGCATATGCGAACATCACGCAATAACGTTGACGGTAGAGAAATCACACACATCCGACCATGATACGACAGTTCGATGGCAGCTCTATTTGAACAACAGACCTGATGTAGTGAATAATAAAGCAGGTGATAACTTCCATTCACTTCAACCAACGTTACTTCGTTACAATTTCAACTTCGAGTATAACTGTTTATGAAGTAAGTCTTTGACGAATTACATTCCAAGGAATATCCAGCAGAATGAATATCCAAAGCAGTAACTCAGTTATCCCATTTCCCATAAAACTTTATTCTCTCATATTTTCACTGTAGCGAAATTATGAGATGTAGGTATGGATGCCATTGAATATAAAACTGTATACATACCCATTTGTAAATCTTTACTGTTATTAATGTTGACATCTTAAAACGTTTTATGTATTGTACGGTAATTCAAATCTGCACTTTGAAAACTACTGTTAAATATTTACCTATCGTTCTGTCTGTCTGCACGTTTGTATGTCTATCTATCTATCTATCTATCTATCTATCTATCTATCTATCTATCTATCTACCTATCTATCAATTTCACTGTCCCTGTCTGTCGTTCTCTCACTCTGTATGTGTGTGTATATATATATATATATATATATATATATATATATATATATATATACATTCATATATGTATGTATGTGTGTGTGTGCATGTGCATTTACGTTATATATATGTATATGTATACATGCATGCTTCTATGAATCAGTATATAAAGAGTTATAACTTTGTGTGTGTGTGTGTGTGATTGTGCACGTTGCCATGTCTGGTCACATGTGTCTTAGTAAAGGTGTTAGCCTCAATATGCGCAGATGATAGAGAAACCTTCCATGAAAGCTCAGCTGTAATTGTAGACACTCTACTCTATATTACCGGAAATAGATAAAGAGACCCAAATAATGTGGTATAATAATGTTCTTCCCCGAATTTCAATAATTCATAGCCCAAGGGACCCTAAAGGACATATCAGGATCTATGAACTTTACTTGATTTTACCTTATCTGGACCAGTAGTTCATCTCGATTCTGCAGATATCTATCAGAGAAAATTGTAACAAGAATTGTATAGGGCCACAAATGAAGATTAATATGTTAGCTGAAATGGAGTCGATAATTGCTTCCGGTTTAAATGACATTTACATTGGCAATTCTATAATAAATTAAAGTAAAACGTTCATTATGCAAATCGGATTGCCACAGTTTATGGTCTCTGCTGTCTGATACAAATGTAGGCAACAAAATGCAATAAATTAGTATAATGTCCGAAAGTTATTTGTTACTTGGCTTGCTTAAATTCAAAGAAAGATGCTATTATCGCAGGAAAATAATGCCTTGGACATAATTTGTTTGTTTTAGTTAAGACATTATATATTATGAGTTCAAACCACGCCGGTATCAAATATGTCCTTACCATTCTGGGCTGATAAAATTCGTAAACAGAATTTATGAAATCTGTTACACTGAATATAAAAATCTATAATATAGTGAAAATACCATTATATTCAACTGCACTGAGGTTAAAACTAACAATCCGGCATTTCACTTCTTGACCGGCAAATGGAAAATGGCAACTAATGAAGCATCTTTCAGTTTCTCCATTCTAAGAAAGCGCCAAAGACTATACACTCCTCACTATAACCAAGCGGTGATATTTCACGAACTATAATCTACATTGACTAAATTACACAACTCCACTTACGCATGTTTGTAGCTGGATGGTAACATTATAAATCATTAAAATTTGCAGATATTTGGTAGTGTATGTGTGTGGGTGTGGGTATATGTGTTTGTGTGTGTGTGTGTGTGTGTGTGTGTGTGTGTGTGTGTGTTTGTGTGTGTGTGTGTGTGTGTGTGTGTTTGTGTGTGTGTGTGTGTGTGTATTCTATTTTTAATCACTTAAATTCTTGCACTGAAGGAGCTGGTTTCTAGTAGAGATACAAAGCTCCATCTTTCGAATGTAGATTACGAAAACAATATCATATTTTAAACCTGAGAAAAGTTTTGCCTACTGTTACTGTTTCCCTTGCTGATTGTATTTGTAAGATGCGAATCAGTCGGTTGATTTTTTTCTGAAAATCTAAGCTTATACTTACGGACAATTACGCACTTAGTTACAAAACCAAATTATTCTTTTCTTATTGATATGAATGTGAATTTGTAATCGAGATGTGTAAGCTTGAGGTTTCGAAGCAGTTGTCCATAGTTATCTTCCTTGTCTTTGATTTTCAAAGAGATATTCACATCAGCAGGAGAGCTGACTTCTATGACAGTACGTACCCTTTCCAAACCCAAACAGCAATATCCGGGCTGTTATGCTCCAAAATGATCTTGTTTTCATAAAAGTTTTGATAGGGATGTTCCACCATCATTCCTCGTGCTGATATTTGTGTACGTATTAAATAACAGGGGAATTCTATATATTTATTCCAAGCCAGTCTTTCTTTCGAATGGCGTAGTATATTGTTTTTGCGACAAACTCATGTCACACAGGGAAATAGTAACTTGATGATGTTTTGGGGCAGCTGCTAATCACGTGCGTGATGACTTCCACAAAAATATGACAATCTCTCTTTTGCTGATTAGGTGTTTCGTAGTAATCTCCTGTTCTTGGATTGCAAATACATAGCCTTCGCAGTGTGATGTCATGTAGCGATCACGAGACCAAGAGAGGCATCGCTTCATGTCAATGTTAGTATCTTCTTCAATTCTTCTTTGAGGTAAGTCGGACTGATTTGGGGTAGTATGGGAGGTCATCAGGAAGAGAATAATTACTTCCTAGCTCACATCCGATTCCTTGGATATTGTTATATATGTATGTATGTACAATAAATATGTATGTATGCATGTATGTATTTATATACACGCACACATATATATGTAGATAGATAGATACATTTATTTTATTAGCCACACAGGGCTCAACGAAGATGGGACAAATACAATGTAGAGCTTTTCTTTTTGGGTGGGGGAAGGAAGAAAAAAAAGGGTGGTGTCGATCAAAAGGGATCGTAGGAAGGGAAAAAGGGGGAGTTCAATCAAAAGGGATCGGAAAAAAAAGAAAGAAAGGCCGATCAATAGGGATCGTGTATCACACAGTAATGTTCTCGTGTAAAAAGAGGGGAGGACAGTTTAGGTTTAGCCGTGGAAAGAAAAGCCTACGGAAAAGACCACGGTAACCTTGGTCAATATTCTCATTGAAGAAACTATAACAGTAAGTGACTCTCTTTTGCCTTTTTGTATTATTTTTTTTTCTTGGATTTTTTTCTAGTTCAAAGGGTTATGCTCAAGATGGCTCCGTCGTTCACACGTGCCATCCTTGCTATATTCACCCATCTTTAGATAGATAGATAGATAGATAGATAGATAGATAGATAGATAGATAGATAGATTGACATGGGTGTTATGCGATCAATATTCAGTTTCATTTCTTACAGGATTGTATACGCTGTTGAAACTTAACCCAGGTCAGGCCAGCACTAGTAAATCACCAGTAACAGACATCCCAGATACGAACACCCGGTGTATTTCTGATGGAGAAATAACTCAGGATTACATCACTCAATATGACATTCTGTAAAACATCTCAGAGACATTCTACACTTCAGAGAGTTATAGCTGTAAATTTCTTGTCGCTCATGCCACCATGTAGCGAATATTTTGTTGGATATAGTTTGCTGAATGAGGTTTATTTGAAACAAAAAAAAAAGAAAGTCTTAAGAAGGTTGAAAATTGTAGAAGGTTGCTATTATAGGAGGAAGTATTGTAATAGTAAAGTATAATTCAAATTTACGTTCTCGTTCGTTAACTGTTTTATTTCCGTTTGTAAATGAGTAAAAGTGTGCAACATTCTCTGCGAATGTGTCTCATGATGAGATGTACATGGGACGTGTATGTTAACGAGAGCTAAAATATATACATGTCAAGACTGTGTGTGTATGTGTGTCTCTATTTCCATGAGTTTTATGTTTATTTTGTGAGGATGGGAACGAGTACGTCCGCGTGTGTATGAGCGTCTGTATCTCACTGTATATATACACAAAACTGTGAATTTGTATATATATGTACACATGAGTATATGTTTCCGACGTATATGTCTGTATGGCTTTATAAGTGATTAATGTATACCACCGTTATATATGTGTGTGTGTAGATGTATGCCTCTATGTAAATGCACATGTGAATGAATGTGTGTGTGGATATATACACAAGTGAATGTGTGACTATATATATAGACATATATATATGTCTATATATATATATATATATATATATGCATATATATATATATATATATATATATATATATATATATATATATATATATATATATATATATATATATAAACGTATATGCACATACATGTATATATAGATACACACACACACACACGCACACACACACACACACGCACACACACACACATATATATATATATATATATACATATATGCGTGTGTGTTGGAGTGTAATTGTGAATATGTGTGTATTTGTGTATCTTGCTATTTGTTCTGTATACAGTAATACTTGAACAACAATTGGGCACTTGGAATTGTCTCAAGAATGCTGATAACATTCTAGAAGGAGGTTAATTATCTTCACAGATAAAACTGATTGCAAAGCTCACACAATTTGGTCCTGAAAATTGGTTCGCCGAGAGAACTTCATTGATCTGAATGCTTTTTATTTCACAAATAAATAATGGTTTGGGGTGGGAACTTCTCTTCGTCGTTTGAATATTTTAGTTGTTTTTTTTTGTTTTTTTTTGTATTCTATGTATTCATAGATGTTTACGTATTTTTAATATATTTTTTATATACTTTTCATTTCTTTTATTCTTTTTTTGTTTCAATTGAATGTGTTCGGTGTTGAAAGTGTTGGCTGATATATTCATTAAAAATGTTGATGGGATAGACACGTTAAGGCCTGATGTTGATTAGATAGACGTGCGCCTGTTTTGGTGACAAAACACACATACACAAGTGAGCGTGCCTCCACGTGCATGCGTACACACGTATACATACACGCATTTGAAGTCAGTCACACACACACATACAAGCATACACACAAGGTTTCTAGGTTTTGACTGAATTGGTAGCTACTCTGTAAATGTGGGATACACACATATGTATATATATTTATATACATAGATGCATACGTACACACATATATTTATATATATATATATATATATATATATATATATATAGAGAGAGAGAGAGAGAGAGAGAGAGAGAGAGCGAGAGAGAGAGAGAGCGAGAGAGAGAGAGAGCGAGAGAGAGAGAGAGCGAGAGAGAGAGAGAGATAGAGACAGACAGACAGACAGATAGATTGAGATAGAGATAGAGATAGAAACATACATACATATATACATCTATATATATATGCGTATATGCATATACATACGTATGTATATATATATATACATATGTATATATATATATATATATATATTTATATACACACATATATAAATATAAATATGTATATATTTATATGTATAAATATATATATATATGTGTGTGTGTGTGTGTGTGTGTGTGTGTGTGTGTATGGGTTAATCCCAAGTGTTTCCACAGTCCGAAACGTTCCATATATTAAATGTGCACATTTAAATTTATTTGCGATGTATTCCCAAACACGTTCTTATGGTACATTATCTTTTGTCATTTTGATGTCGTTGTGCAATAGCATTATTTCCTTATATGTAACACCAATCTGCGAAATGGATAAGAATTTTGTTCAACTTATCTATTCTTCACATTGGCAATTTTTAAGATGTCTTTAATCATTCAGTATAGGAATCGTGGTACAACTATGAAATTCTACCAATCCATCTCCCTGTAGATTTACGTAAATATCCTGGATTACACTAGCTATTCTTGCTTGCAAAACATCCATCCGATGAAATACAGTTTAATAATTACTAACCTTTACCTTTCCATATAAATTACGTTGATATGATCATAATTTCTTAAAACATGAATCATTAAACCATTGTTGTAAATCTTTTCATTGACGTCAAGAAATATTCCAGGCTTGTACATATCACTTTTACATTCAATTAGTCATTATTTCGTAGGCGTATCTGGTCATCCATATCTTTTATATCAACTATAGTTGCATATTCGCACCTATGTAAATTCGAGTAATGCGTAGCTGAGTTCAATTGTTTTGAAAAACTAAAAGATCCAAATACATGTTTTGAATAATAATTTCTGTATTAAACATACACACACACACACACACACACACACACACACACACACACACACACACACACACATTCACACACACACACAAACACACGCACACATATATACATACACACACACAACCACACAGACACACACACACACAGACACACACACACACAGACACACACACACACACATATATATATATATATATATATATATATATATATATATATATATATATATATATATATATATGAATGTATATATATATATATATATATATATATATATATATATATATATATATCTATGTATGTATTTCCGAGCTCGGTCAATAATTGATATTACGTTATGGACGATCCTAATGCTTTACTGTAAAGCACAATTTTGTGGAGGTCTATCAACAGCATTTTGTTATTGTCATGCCTAAATGGAATCATTGTATATATATATATGTATATATACATGCGTGTGTGTATACATGTCTATATGTATATTGATATACGTATTCATTTGTGTGTGTCTATATAAATGAGCAATTGGAGGATGCTAAAACAACTGGGCCTCTATTCCTTAGAGAGAAGATGGGAAAGATATACTGTTATACATATATGTAAAATCCTGGAAGTTCTAGCAGCCTGCATTCCGATTGGAAGCTATACTAACCTCTGAAATGGACGCTCTACTAGATCGTACCAAAGATGCCCTTCTTTCCATCTAGATTAAGGACCAGGTAGTCAGGGGCCCGTAGCTTCTGCGCTGCATAATTAAAGCAAAATTAAGTTGCGATATCAATAATCTTTACATTAAAAGAGCTACTTCTGACTCGAAATTTTGCGATATTTGTAAACACATGAGACCCACTCGCTTTTCGGGGACGATGAGCTGAAATAACAACGAAACATCAATATCTCGCGTTCCACGATCACCTACGGGTCGATTCCGTCTGAATGTTTTGGAGGTGAAATGTCTCTTTTTTAACACTCGACGTATAAAACGGACTTTCCTGGACGAAATGCTGCAGTTGAAAAATGTTTAAACAAAACACATGCATATACATATACATACCTAGACATACTTAGAGAGATTCGAAACCTTACAGCAGTCAACAATAAGTAATTAGTACAATTAGAACCGCAAATTTACTTTGCAAAAGGTATTGCTACGTTATCTCTATAGTTGTCATTATTCAGTAATTTCAGGTAACAAAATGATATCACCTAAAGAAAATTACATACAGCCTTCCCGGTGGTGAAATTTCCCTCATAATTATTCAGATATATTGGCTTCAAATTTTGGCGCAAGGACAACAATTTGGAGGGAAGAAGAAGTCGATTAAATCAACCCCACTACTTAAATTATGCTATCGACCCCGAAAGGATAAAAGGCGAAGTGAGTGTTGGCAGAACTCAGAACGTAAAGGTGGACGATTTATTCACATATATTTAATCCACATTCCCTTTTTATTATACACGATGTTAGGTAAGTAAAAAAAAAATGCGTCTTTGTTGAATAGTTATTCATGTCAGAAATGGAGTGTTTCTGTTCCTCTTTCGATGTTGATTTCCTAACAGACATTGTTCCTTTCTCTCTCAGCCTTAGATATACAAAGATTTGATAAAACTAGTTTATAAATTAAAACTGACCCCATAAAATAGTGACAAGCAAAATCTATGATAAGTCATTCTTCTTGATACCTTAGTAGCTTCTAAGCTGAAGTGAAGGCAGCATGTTCTTTGTCTTTTTCCTTACCTTCTTGGAGATTTTAGGCAAAATAATACTAATTATATGTCTTTATGCAACTGAGGATTGCTCTGCATTTAAATTAAATGGAGTTGCCTAAAACGATCGTACTGCATTACTTTGTTGGTAATGCAGTTACCCTTGTTGCTTGTTTTGGTTATATATATAAACCGATAGAATAAGTGCTTACAAAGAACATTGTTTTATTATTTTATTTGTTTCAGACATTTGACTTTGGCCATGCTGTTGCACCGCTTTTCGTGGAGCAAATCGACCCTAGGACGTATTCTTCGTAAGCCTAGTACTTATTTTATCGGTCTCTTTGGCAGATCCGCCAAGTTACGGGGAGGTAAACACACGCACATCGGTAATAAAGCGATGTTAGGGAGACAAATACAGACACACAAATATATACACGCACATACATACATACATATATATATATATATATATATATATATATATATATATATATATATATATACATACGCCGCGAACTTTCAGTTTCCTTCTACCAAAATCCAATCTCAAGGCTTTGGTCAGACCGAGGCGATAGTAGAAGACTTGCTCAAGGTACCAGGCAGTGGGACTGAACTCGGAACACTTTGCTTGGTAAGCATGCTACCTACCACACAGCCACTCCTGCGACTATAATATAATATAATAAAATATAACATAACTTAAATTTGAGGCACCTGGTTAGGTGAGAATAAAATGCACGCACGACAAGGAATTTTAGATGAATATGTTGTGTGGACGCCCCCAGACGATAAGTATGCTAGTCCAGTACGTATAAATACTGGACGTGATAGCTAGACAGAATTGTCGCGTAGAGCGAGACGGAGACTTCGGTAGACTACACGTCGAGTTCTGTTGAGTCGAGCCGTCGGAAGTGAGAGTTCAGTAGCTGAGGAGCGGTACGTCATTGACGAAGATAAGACATCCGAACGTGCGATATAACAGAATACCATTCTTAGTACCGAGGAACTGGCAGAATCATATTCAGAGTAATTTATGCGTTAATTGGAACCAACCAAGTAAATAATTCGCTCTTGAGCTATTCAAACATTTACATTTTATTAAAATACAATGTATGTATGTCCATCAGTTGTTATATATATATATATATATATATATATATGCGTGTGTGTGTGTGTGTGTGTGTGTGTGTGTGTGTCTGTGTGTGTGTGTGTGCGTGTGTGTGTGTGTGTGTGTGTGTGTGTGCGTGCGTGTGTGTGTAAGGATTTCGTA
>NC_142932.1:10774428-10789428 GCF_046866305.1 Octopus bimaculoides | reverse complement strand
ATGAGACAAAAATCGAGCTTTTTGGAATAAATAGTAATCGTAGGGTCTGAAAAAAAAAGAATGAGGTTTACAAATAACCCCGTTCCTACTGTGAAGCACGGGGGTGGGAGTATAGAGTTATTTGGCTATTTCTCTGCCAATAGAACAGGGCGACTGCGCCGTATCACTGGGAAAATGGATGGGTCGATGTATCGGCAGATTTTAAATGAAAACCTTCTAGCTTCATCCAGATTACCAACGATGAAACGAGGTTGGATATTTCAACAGGACCCAAAGTATACAGCTAAAACTGCCAAAGAATGGTTCAAAGACAAGCACATTAATGTTATGTAGTGGCCTGGTCAGTCTCCAGATTTAACTCAATAGTGGATCTTTGGAGAGAACTGAAACTTAGGTGATCCAAGCGACAGCCCAGGACTCTTAATGAATTGGAAAAAATTTGCTTGGAAGAGTGGAAAAACGCCTTACTGCTGTGATAGCTGGCAATGGTTGGTCGACTAAATATTAAATGGTTTTCATTAAGCATCATACACTTTTTTCTCTTGGTAAATCAATTTATTTATTTATTTAAACTATTAATTAAGTACTATGTTATTTGACATGTTTGTAAAATGTGTTTAATTTTTGTGATAATTATAATATGTATGCAATTTTATTCCTTACCCTTATCCAAATTAATAAACTTGGAAATTTAGAGACAGACAGATAGATAGATAGATAGATAGATAGATAGATAAGAATATATGTGTAAGTATCTATATGTCAACACCACAACTTGACAAACGATGTTGGTGTTTTTATGTCCCTGTAACGTAGCGGTTCGACCAAAGAGATCGATAGAATAAGCACCAGACTTAAAAAGATTAAGTCCAGGGGTCGATGTATTTGAATAAAAGGCGGTGCTCCAGCATGGCCACAGTCAAATGTCTGAAACAAGTAAAGGAATAAAAGAATAAAAGAACGTGTGTGTGTGTGTGTGTGTGTGTGTGTGTGTGGATTTGACATTATGTATGTTTATGTCTATGTATGCGAGGGCAATCATTTCATTATGATGGATGGTTTTTCTTCCTTTCTGTATGGAGACAATACAAATATACATATGCAACACATATCAATGAAAACAGTTTTGTGTATTCAATTCTTTCTCTCACTTGTTGACTTATAGTATTCATTTACCTCGTCTGCTGAAAATTCTAAGATATTGAGTTTCTCTTAAAAACTGCTTAATCTCAAGAGACTGATTTATTATTTATATCATCAACACCTAACGATATGTATTTTCGAAATAGAATCTGCTTCGTCTCCTGTAAATTTACAAATTTCAAATTCGATTGTTATCTACAAGTGCGCTAGCGATCCGTGACCGAACGAAACGCGAGGAAACAAGATAGGTTTAACAGCGTCGATTCGAAAACTTTTTAATTCGTACGAAATCGAAGCAAATATATTTTCTGAGTGTGTGTGTGTGTGTGTGTGTGTGTGTGTGTGTGTGTGTGTGTTTACGTGTGTGTATATATATATGCATGTATGTATCTATGAATGTATGTATGTATGTATACAGGGTGCGTAAGATATTTGAGGAAGATTTGTGTTTATAAAAAATAAACATATAAAAACAGATAACTTTAAAAAAAAAACATCAAAAAATGCTATGACGATAAAAAATAAACCTTCTTTTCTATAATGTTATTCAATAAAGCCAACTTCAGATTCAACAACTGCTTCTATATGAGATGCTCGAATCAAGTGGTCCTAGTTCATTCTGGACACTACTCTGACTATGGCAGCTTTCAAAGAATTTTTGGAGTTATGGGCGTGTTCATTGATCTCTCTTTCAACAACGCTCCACATGTAATAGTCCAATGGATTGAGATCTGGGGAATTAGGAGGCAAATGTTATGTGATCATGAAAATTTTGAGCTATCCATTCCTGTGTTACTAGAGCCATGTGTGATAGTGCAGTGTCTTACTGAAACTCATATGGCTTTCCATTGCATACACTGTCTATCGAGGGCTTAACATTTATTTCCAGGACCTCAATGTAGGCGGCAGATTTAACTCTAAGGCCTTGTAGAAAGAAATAAGGAGGCATCACATGTCTTTCATTGCTGGCAACCTCTAAAACAATGGCAGTGGCAGGAAATTTCAGAAGGGTCTGCACATAACTGTCATTTATTCTGTTAACTTTTTGATCTTGGTCGAAGTTCTCGTTTGAAGAAAACCTAATCAGATCTTCTTCTGCTGCATTTTTCAGCTTGTTTTAGACCTGCTTTAGAGCCTTTTAGATCTGATGTACTTACTTTCTCTTGCTTTTTCTGGCAAATTGACCTTTCCTCGTCATATATGATTTATTAACTGATGTCCTTGTGGACACTTATGACTGTTTCTTCTGACACAGGGAGATCTTTTGCAATTAACATAATGAACTTTCTGGGATTGTAATCAATGGTCTGTTGAACTTGCTGGATAAATTCAGGTGTTCTGGCGATTTCAGAGCGTTTAGAATGTAGTTTATACTTTGATGCTGGTGATACGTTTCTATCTTCAGTGTCTAGCTCCTTACAAACTTTGTAGACCACAGATCTGGCAACTATTAAAACTCGAGATATTTCTAAATCACAATGCTCAACCTTTATAACCACAATAACAGCTTGCCTCTTCATTTCTTGAGTAAATTGAGGCTCTGCAATTATTATTTTCTGAAACAAAGATTATACAATGTTAGCAAAAAATGCAGCATTGACCCGAAAAGGTATGTCTTCAAACCAAGGTTATTTTATATGTATACTCACTGCTCAATCGTACATGATGAAAATTTAGCAAATAGGCTCCGGTCTGCTTAATATGGAGTGGACCAAAGGCGGCGAGCTGGAAGAATCAATAGAACACCAGGCGAAATGCATTTCGAATTTACCTTTCATCCTTTTGGGATCGATAAATTAATTACCAGTTGCGTACTGGGGTCGGTCTACTTGAGTATCCACCCCGTCACTCTCAAAATATTTCGTGCCTTGTGCCTAGAGTAAAAAAGAATATGGAGTGCACCATGTAACAAAAATGATTCAGTGAAATAAACTTATAATGAGAAGAAACATATTTACCCTTAATGATAATTCGGATGAAGAGAGACAGAGGTAAAAACTCAGTATTAAGAATTGATTCAAGACATTAAAAGGTTTATTTAGAAGGCGGCCAGCGATTAGAACCGTTAGTACGGTGGATAAAATACTTAGCGGTATTTTGTCGGCCTTTATGTTCTAAATTCAAATTCTACCTAGATCGACTTCGCTTTGTATTCTTGTGGGGTGGGGGTCGATAAACTAAATCCCAGTCATATAAACAACTTGATACCAATAACTACTCACCGTGTTCCAAAATTTGAAGTTATTATTATTGTTGCTGCTGTTGTACGAATGTCACCACAGTCGATTTTGCCTTTCATTCTATCGGTGTTGATAAATTAAGTTCCACTTAAGTTCTGAGGTCGGTGTAATCAACTTCTTACACCGATCAAAATCTTTTGGTTCGATGCCAGAATCTGAAACCATTATTAGAGTTGTTTAGATTAGATGTTTTCTTATTCATTTCTTACAAGACCTTAGAACCTTAGAATTAGTGAGGGAAGAATAACTCTGAAGAAAAATAAAAAAAATATTTGGCAATTTAAAATGGTGCAGGAAAATTTTACCAGAGATATTTACTTCATGGTGAACCAGAATGAAAGCATTGAGCGCAGCTGAACGGATGCTAGCTTTATGGCATAGCTGACCTGACATTGAACATGTGTTGGCAGTACTTTTTGACACTGAAGATACACGCTCACACGTTCGCTCAGAATTATATAAACACAGAGAGACAGTGAGATGTTGGGAGGGAATGAGAGACAAGGAGGGTAAGAGAAATATTACATACATAGATGTTCGAACGCATAAATATAGATAAAGAAAGAGAGATAAATAGAGAGAAAGCGAGAGAGAGGATGAGAGAATAAAAACATGAAAATTACTGGTGTCAAATACGTCAGTGTCGAATCATCTAGGCCATATAAGCATCGCCAAAACGGCTCTACCAAAGAATTCTCATATCCGTGTAAATTACAGTTCTGCGTCGACTACCACATGTAATATTTTAATCAATTAATGTTTTGATCAATTAATAATATAATTGCAGTCGTAATAAACATAGATTTTAGATTTCACGAAAATGCTCGTTTAATTAAATGAGGAAAGATAAATACATACTACAAAATGATAAAGAATTATTATTGGAATGTATTTAGGAGCATGTCATGAATTTTTTCCATCATGTTAGCCATCTCGAACACGTGACAGTCATAAGCTTTTATCTCTACCATACAATTGTTTAGCATTATTAAGAGGATAATAATTTCGAGTGAAAACCTTAAGATATCTCATTTATAGTGGTGAAACTTAATAGGGGTATATTCTTAAAGTACAAATAACTAATTCTAAATTTAATTAAGGGGCATTATTTTTCTACATTTTCAAAATGATTTACATATATAAATTCATTAATTGTAGTGCATGTGTTTTTGTGCCCGTTTTCGAAATATTTAAACATTATCACATCTACATTTCTCTCATAAATTTGTATTTTTAGGAACCGATCGAGAATCGAACGCAAAACGCATTTTATGAATTTAAACTAAATGTAAAGCATGTCAACAAAACATACAAACTTCAATAAATCATCGGACATCACACATTCTTGCAAATGCACAAATACACACCTATATGCATATAGGGTGCATATGCATTATATATATATATATATAGATATATATATATATATATATATATATATATGTATATATATACACACACACATATATACGCACATTTATTTATACAAATGCTTACGCAATTACACACTCAAACTGAGGTAGAAAAACATCCACACACACATATGTATATTCGTATACATGTGTATATATATATATGCATATATGTTCCTATATGTGTGTATGTATATATATAATTATATATATACATACATATATATGTGCATATGTATGCATGTATGTATGTATGTATGTATGTATGTATGTATGTCTATATATGAAGCTACATGTACGATTCTACACTATGTCCACATCTAAAGTTACCGTAAACTCATGAAATGCTATCAACGCATTTCTGGTCATACATACCTTGTTTGAATTTTGAATTAAGCATACGTTTGTGTTAATGTTTATGTCCGCATTTATCTATATTTTTTGCTTTCAGCGCCGCCATCTTCATTATGAGACTTCTGAACGCACCTCCCCCCACTCTCTCTTCCACTCTCTTTATATATATATATATATATATATATATATATATATATATATATATATATATATATATATATATATATATATATATATATCTTGTTATCGATCCATTTCTGTATCTATTTATATATCCATTTACCTATTTATCTATCTATTTTATGTCCTTCAGGTATTGACAGTGCAGCTCAGATTCGAATTTACTATTTGTTTTCGTCATATTTCCCTTACAAGTGGAAATTGCAAGCAAGACTAAGAAGTGTAATCCAATACGGCCAGGCTGTTTAGAGTGAGATGTTAACGAATTTCTCTTCATGAACCATCAGCATGATCCTGCCATTTCAGAGTCTATTAACCTGATGTATTTTGTTGATTCTTATTTCTGCGTAAAAGCGATGTCTACACATTATCAATAGCTATGAAAATATCTTGTACAGATATTTGTTACTTAGTAATTTGTTGGTGGGTTCTTCTCTTATTTATAGATTATTTTATTCTTCTTTCTTGTAAATTTATTTCTTTGTCATAGGGATCTCTTTCTATTTGGCTTTAGATCATTTTTCTCTTTGTATTGTTAGATTTTATTTAATTCTTTTTTAAAATTCTGTTCGAGACTAAATATTGCGTTTCTTTGTTGTTTTGGGAATCGAGATGATGATAAAGATCTGAGACACGAGGGAATTCGTCCTCACACACTTGTACAAAAATGCTCGCACGCACACACACGCGCGGAAGCGCACGCACACATACACACACACACACACACACACACACACACACACAAAACATGAATAATAGGAGTGTCTATGATTGAAGTGGATAGCCATGGAATCCACTATGTCTTGAAATTGAAGATACGTTGCATAACATGACGGCACCGTTACGATTCAGTTAGTCGTTGAAGGCATGCTTTCATATATACATGTATGTATATATACTTATGCAAGCAGACACATTTATATATTTTTATGTAAGTATAGGTGTGTGTGTGGGGGTGTGTGTATGTGCATGCTTTAGTGTGTATATTTGTATTCCGTCTTGAAATTAAATGTTTATAAGTTCTATGAATAATTTTTTCAAAGGGAATCTGACAGATAAAAAAGCAGGTCGGTTTAATCGCTAACACAATTAGTCGCGTAAACAAAGAGGTAAGGGTACGAGTCCCACGCATAGAGGAAAACCTACCTTTTTCAGTCGAGGGCTTATATGCCCAATTATTAGGCTATTTTTTAAATTTCTTTATTGCCCACAAGGGGCTAACCGTAGTGGGGACAAACAAGGACAGACAAAGGGATTAAGTCGATTACATCGATCCCAGTGCGTAAATGGTACTTAATTTATCGATCTCGAAAGGATGGAGAGCAATGTCGACCTCGACGGAATTGAACTAAGAACGCAACGGCAGACGGAATACCGGCAAGCATTTCGCCCAGCGTGCTAACGATTCTGCCAGCTCGCCGCCTTGTTACGCTATTTTCTTTAGTCATTACGTGGTGATCGCTATAAGTTTTAAGCTTATAAAATATTATTATTCACACAATTGTAAAGATCGACACTGCTTAACAAAACCATTCGCATATGTGTGTGTGTGTGTGTGTGTGTGTGTGTGTGTGTGTGTGTGTGTATGTGTGTGTGTGTATGTGGGTGTGTGTGTATGTGTGTATCCGTGTGTCCGTGTGTCTGTGTGTGTTTATAACTACTGCTGACTTTGGTATCTATACATATAACAATGTAGGCGCAGGCATGATTGTGTGTGCTTACAAACAACGGAGTTCAGGGTTCACCTTGGACAAGTGTTTCTACTATAACCTTTTGCCTGATCATAACTTTGTTAGTGGATTTGTTTGACGGAAATTGAGAGAAGCTCGTCGCATATATTTATATATACGTGTGTGTGTGACTTTCTGTATGTGTTTGTATAAACCACCACCACTTGACAGCCAGTTTTTCGTTTGCTTAAGTCCCGGTAACATATCAGTTTGGCCAAATATATTCCTAGAATATGAACCAAGATTTACAAAAGTTACTAAGTTCTAAGGTCGATAAATTCGATTAATTTTTTTTTCAATGTGGTATACGAGCATGGCTGCAGTGTAATGAATGAAACAAATAAAAGAGTAAAGATAACTACCGTAAATCCTCGAGTATAATACGCACTTTTCTCCACAAATTTAAAGGTCAAAATTTCTAGTGCGTGCTATATACGAGGTTAAAAATGAAAAATATTTTCTAAGCAAAATTTTCTAAGTGATAAATATGTAAAGGCAATTTACTTAGTATTTATTTTTCACTGACATTATTACTGTTATTTCTTTATTTTCTGCAAAGTGCACAAAAAAGCTACATGTTTGCATTATGTTATATATACAGTAATAATAAAGGACGTTACCGTATCTACGTTTACAAACCGAGGACGATATATAGACCTCTTTGACTCAAGTAAGAGAAGGGGTGCGTATTATACACAAGGTTTAGGTTTTTCAGAGGTACAGCCCCCTCAAAATCCCCTGCGTATTACACTCAAGGGCGGACTATACTCGAGGATTTACTGTACTTATAAGTTATAGGTTTTACAGAACTTTCGTATACTTTATACAAAGTAGCGCATTGCATTAACTTTGTATATCTTTCTTATAATGAAATAAGGTTCTCTGTTGAATAAAATATGTTCTTCAAAACCATGTATTTCGTCTCTCTTCATTCTATATTCATTTTTAGTTAGTGTTTGCATCTCTGCGCATTATGAAAGTTAACAGTAACTTCATTTGCATTTTTCCTTGAAAAGTCTCTTTGAGTTAATTATATTTTATTAAATACATGAACCTGCAATGTAGTTGTCTTTGCAATTCCTGTGTGTGAAAGACAGTGACAGAGAGAATGTGTGTGTGTATGCGTGCGGAAATGTGTTGTTTGCGTGTTTATTGCGTGTTTGTGCGTGTGTACGTGTGCGTGTGTGTGTGTATGCATGTTTGTGTATGAGTGTGTGTATGAGGTTGTGAGTGTAAGTTTGTGCTGTTCTTTTACTCTGTTCATTAAGAGATCGTTTTCTCTTTGTTATGTGATAGCAACAGTTTAGAGATTCTTTCAGTAGCTGCGCATAAACAACTTCACTTCAAACCATTCATATCATTTTAACATGTCATCACAAGTCTGACTATCTGCTTAAGCAGGAAATGTTAGTTGGCCTGGATAACAATGCAGAGCCCATAAACGCCACCGCAATGATACAGTTATTCTGATAGCGATGCAGCTTTGTTAAACACACACACGCACATGCACACACACACACACATATTGACATATATGGAAAAGTATAAATGTGTGTGACTTATATGCATTTATTCATGGCATCGGCAGGGTAATTTTAAAAGAAAGTAGCCCATCTATACTGAAATGCAAATGTATTCATAATACGATCCTCTACAGAGAACAGTTTCACCTTTCGGATGATGTTAGCTCAAAACACATTCAATTCATCGAGGTAAAGAAACTTCGAGACAACGCAGTGTTTTGATTCCACCTGGTTATTACTAACCTTGTGCCAAAATGTGATGCCAAAATTAGGCAAGCAATACTTTGGTGCTGTCCAGAAGGGTTGTTAACATGAAATAACGGTCATCATTTATATAAATAATGCTGAAGATCAATGAGCTTTATTGAATATAATTGAAGATTGTTTATACCTTTCGTGTGGTATTCGAGGTACATTAGTTTTACTCTCTTAAAAATAAGCTGCAATAATATTACACTTCGTTTAAGGCAGCGAATCGGTTGAATCGTTAACGCATCGAACGAAATGCTTCGCGGCACTTTTTCTGACTTTACGTTTTGAGATAAAATAACTACCACTGAGCACAAGGATCGATGTAATCGACGTACCACCCCAGCTCCGGAAATTGCTGGTCTTGTGCCAACATATGAAATCAATATTACTGCAGTAGGTGCGCGACACCAGCCAACTAGTTAGGTTAAACGAACTAACGAGCAGCCACACGAATTAACGAGTGCAATCATTACCAAATCTCTCTCGAGTCATATCTTGATGTCTTCTTCTTACAAGACAGTCTGTAGAATATAGCTCTAGATTTCTTACACGCAGAAGAAGAAGGGATGGTACGGCTGACCACATTTGTTAATAGGTTTGCAGGTTCGAAGTTGACTTGATACAAAGCGAAAATAAGAATTGAAACAGGTTGCTTGTTACTGTATTCATTCGTCTATCAAATATCGAAAAGGTGACGAAACTATTTATGGAAGATATAATAATCAATCTTTTCCATCTTAAAGCTGCTACCTCGGGTGTATAAATAAAGAAATATAAGAAATAAAGTCTATACTCCTGAGATATAAAACATAATCTTTAATACTCAGCAGATTTGACAGATAATGTTTATAAACTGGAAATGTCAAACCTTTTAAGTAAAGACTTTTATAAACTGCTGCAGGCAATAACATTAGATAAATATTTTTATTGGATAGTACCACAGATATTTCTATTATTTCGTTATATTATAAAGATATTTCATGCTGAAGAAGCTTTTGTTATTTCAGTATCTAGATTTAGAAATAGCTTTAACGGCTCGAAGAAATACAATGGAATATAGCTTACGTTGAATAGGTTTTCTATAAAGATGTTCTACACTGGGACAGAAAAGTTAGAGAAAGAAGCGTGTAGAAGTTTAAGATATCACACATTTATGTGAGAGGTATGTTCAAATATATTTGTTAACACATAAGAACATGATTAAGAACCTCGCTATGCAACCAAGTTTTTTGGAGTTCAGCTCTTTTGCACAGTGCCTTATGCATGTGTTTCCTACTTTGGACCCGACCTGACCAATATCTTGCTAAGGAAATTGGAAGACGGAAACTATGAGAAGGCCTGATGTGTGTGTGCTTAAGTATATGTGCGCATGTCATTGTCCTATGTTTGACCCTACATGTCACCGCTTGACAACTGGCGTTGGCTTGTTAACGTCGCTGTAATTTATTGGTAAGGCAAAAGAAACCAATAGAATAACTACCTAAGTACGAGAATTTTTAAATTTTAAACTACTTGGGTCGACTTGTTCGATTAATCGCATCAAGGTGGGGACCTGAATGGTCGCAGTCCAATCACTGAATGAAGTAAGATATAAAATATGAAAGGCACACATAAATAGGAAAATATATGTTTAACAAAACACTTAAAAATTATAATTAAACAGAAAATAAAAGATGGATGAACTTTATAGGTTCAAAATCAATGGTTGTGGACAGGGGTCTACATGTCTTTTTGGGGGGTGCATATAAGTGTTTGGGGTGCATATAAGTGCATATAAGTGTTTGGGGGTGCATATAAGTGTTTGTGGCTAAAGCTTTTCTGCAATAAATTGGTTATACTTGTACAGTGCACAAAGTATTTTAACTATTTTTTTATACAACTCGTAATAATATTTAATTATAAAAAAAATATGATGGGATTTTGGGACCATTGAACGGATATGAAGGTCCCTCCAAGTAAAACAGGAATTAATGGAGTCCATGGGTAAAACAACATTGTTGAAACACTGTTCTAACTGATGCACGGGTAAAGAATTACTGGCTAGGTCTAGTTAGGATAATTCATTCGGTACCCGCTTACTATTACCCGAAGGGACCTGTGAGGTTTCATGTAGATACATATTTTCACGTCGTTACCTGCTTACTAATACCCAAAGAGAGCCGCAAAGGTTCATATAGAGACATATTTATTATGTAGCAATCCACTTACTATTACCCGAAGGGAGCCGTAACGGTTCATGTAGATACATATTTTTTACGTAGCTACCCGCTTATTATTACTCAAAGGGAGTCATAAGGGTTCGAGTAGATTCAAATTTTTTTACATCGCCACACGTTTACTATTACCCGAAGGGAGCTGTAAGAGTTCATACAGATACATATTTGTTGTATCGCTACCCGCTTACTAATACCCGAAGGGAGCCGTGAATGTTCATGTAGGTAACATATTTTTCATGTCGCTACCCGCTTACTAATACCCGAAGAGAGCCGTAAATGTTCATGCAGATACATATTTTTCACTTCACTAGCCGCATACTATTACTCGAAGGGAGACGTAGGAGTGCATGTAGATTCATATTTTTTATGTACCTACCCGCTTACTATCTCCCGGAGGGAATCGAAGGGGTCAAACAGACACCTATTTTCCTCGTCGCCACCCGCTTGTTACCGCAAAGGGGTTGCTAGGATCGGTGTAAGAAACGTCATTAGGATATATATTTTACAATCTATTATAATATATTTCTGTTATATTTGCTAGTAAACTATCGTTCGAGGATCTCTTTTATTCTAATCTCCGATGCACCTCAGTACTCAATATAATTACCTTAACACACCTTGCCAAGAGATATATGTTTCTTTTTTTTTCTTTTTTCCTTTTTCTTTTTTCTTTATTGCCCACAAGGGGCTAAACATAGAGGGGACAAACAAAGACAGACAAAGGGATTAAGTCGATTACATCGAGCCCAGTGCGTAACTGGTACTTAATTTATCGACCTCGAAAGGATGAAAGGCAAAGTCGACCTCGGCAGAATTTGAACTCAGAACGTAACGGCAGACGAAATACCGCTAAGCATTTTGCCCGGCGTGCTAACGATTCTGCCAGCTCGGCGCCAGATATATGATTCTGTCCATTTCGATCTTCGAAGAATAGGAAATCTCAAGTCAGTATTCTCTTAATCTTCTTCAATGTTGCTTTCAAATTTTGGCACAAGGCCAGCAATTTCGTGAAGTGGGGTAAGTCGCTAACCCCCCCCCCCCAATACTAAACTGGTACTTATTTTATCGACCGCGAAAGGATGAAATGGAAAGTGGACCTCGGTGGAATTTGCCTTTCATCTTTTTCGGATCGATAATTTATGTACCAGTGAAACACTGGAGTCGATGTAAGTGAGTAGCACCTTTTCCCAAAAATTTCGGGCCTTGTGCCTAAGGCAGAAAGGATTATTACTATGAAAAAACGGTAATGTACTGGCAGAAGCGTTAGCACACCGGACAAAATATTTAGCGACATTTGATCCATTTTTACGTCCTGAGTTCAAATTCCGTAGAGGTTAAGTTTGCCTTACGTAATTTCAGGTAAAATATGTAGCAATCAAGTATTGGGATCGATGTAATTGATTTACCCACTGCCCTCAAAGGCTGCTGGCCTGGTGACAAAATTTGAAACCGTTACTTCTCTGAAAAACTATAGCCCCATTGCTGTTCGAAGGAGGGCGCAACACCTCGGTAGTTTTTCTTTACTGTTGGTCTCCATTTTTTCTGTTTTACTCTTCTGTGATTCATTCGAATTTTTAGGAATTTTACGTAGCAAGTATCATATTCATCTCTTCACATAAATGTTGTGCGTGGTCCTGAGATGCTACTGTTCATGATGGTACAACTCATGTTTTATCCCTTATTCACTGCTCAAAGTAACTGTGGCTACAGGAATATCTTCGTTTCCTGATTATCCTCAGGAACTGAGGACGAGTTAATCGTCCCTGCTAGTTTCGCGGCGTTGATCACATTGCTGTTGATGTAGTCCTTGTCTTTTCTTTTTTTACTTGTTTTCTCAACTTCTTGGGAAAACACCCTATTAACAGTTTTTGCCGAGCCCTTGTGCATTTGTCGGTTCATCTCTCTGGTTATATTTCTCGGCCCACGATTGGGAAGTGTTCTCAAATTGTACTCTGGTTTTCTGAAGTCATAACGATTTTCAATTCCATGCAGTCTCATCCCGACTGTACATTGTTCCTTCTCACTTTGGATTTCACAATCTACCAATATTGCATCAGAAAAGCGACGATATACCAGGGACCCCGAATAGGAGGCAAATAATTGCATAGGCTTGACTTCATTTTTTCAATTCCCTTTTGGGTGAGCACACAAAAGGCGAGCCATTTCCATAAGGGCATAAGTAGGTTAGCTTTCGCCCTGCTCATTTTTGGAGGAACATCTGGGAGCAAAAAACAAAGGATTTTTGTAATATATTTTCTACAAATTGGTCTTTGAAGTGTTATTTGCGAAAATTATGCGTGATTTGTTGCTGTTGGTATTGTTGTATTGTTGGTGTTGCAAATTTTCAAGTACACACTAAGTAAATCATCATCTTAATTAAATCTTTATATTCCCATTAATAATTCCTTTTCATTTATTAATTAGGCATATGCATTTTATTCATTAATTAGTCATATGTACCTTGCGCGTTCGCCTACTGTCATTTAATTTGTATGGTATGCCAGAAAATAGAATAAAACCAAGTCGAAGCAAAAAGTCCAAAACAAAATATGTTTTACCCTGAAGGATTAAAAAGGAAATACTATGCACCATTCTTAGCAAATATTACAAAATCACATTAAACTGAAGGATTTAACGATTTATAAACCACGTTTAAAAACCAAAACTTCAGAGTCGAAAGAAAAACATTGTGTTGAATGGAAGCAAATGATAAAAATAATAATCTTTTTCAACAATAAGCACAAGGCATCAAATGTTGCACTGACTCCAGTATTTAACAGGTACTTATTCTATTGGTCCCGTAAAGATGAAAGCAAGGTCAACCTTAGCCAAATTTGAACTCAGAATGTAAAGACGATAAAAATATAAATTTCAACAACGAAAAATTACCCAAAAGAAGGAGACTTCTTTTGGTTGCTTATGGAGAACCCTCAAAAACACGCTCGAAGTGACCCCTAGGGCACGTAGCAGTCCCAAATGGACTTCTTTCTGTGTACAGATGCGCTATTAGAGTCAAAGTTGATAATAAATGGAGCGCCTGACTAGTACAATGCGTTCCTTCCACAAAAGCAGCTAGAATACTCGCTCCATACACGCTCCACTTTAGTGAAACGTAAAGTGGGACACGGCACGACGGTCAGGTTACAATGTATATTTAGGGGCAACGTCAGTCAGTGTGTCTTTCATCTTGTGCGTTTAACTACAAATTGTGGGTTACAAATTGTGTTGAGAAATGAAGTATGTAATTGCTCGAAAGTCGAACCATTGTTGCCACAATCTTCTAACTTTCAATGAAATTGTTGGAGGGCAGTAGACCCCTCCCTACCTTCACCTTCCTTTTCAAGTTGTTGATGGCTTGGTGAAAGAAGCAAGTAACTGTCTTCAGCCCTTTCAATCTGGGCCACCATACAACCTAAGACCATGAGACAAATAAACACTTCCTGCCCTTTCCGGCCAGAGTGCGTCGGTGGGACGATTTTCACGATGGATTCAGCCGACAGACGGATGCGTTCTACACATTACAGTGGGTGTTCGACATAAACCCAATAGCCAGCATTACGCTGGCACTGGACGTAAGCGTCCCGAGCAGTTACGTCGCTCAGCACAAATCTCGGGCAACCCCGAGTAACGGCATTTTCCTTCCTGTAGAGTTTAACTCGAAGCGGCACTGCTTCTCGGTAATACTACCAGGACAGGGATTTCTGGAAAGTATCCCAGCCCTCAAGTCTTCCGAAAAAGACCAGCCTGTTGGTTCTCATCGCCACCTTGAGTCTCGTCAAGAACGTTATCGCACGTACCTGCCACTAACTTTTTACAGCATGGCAAGTGGAACTTCCACCGACCGCATTAGCCGACTGACTGCGCTCTGCCTCGGTCTTTGCTAGATCTAGGAGTACAGCACAGTCAAAGTGACGAGCTGCGGGAGATCGAGTCTGAAAAATGTCGACCAC
>NC_142932.1:10744428-10766928 GCF_046866305.1 Octopus bimaculoides | reverse complement strand
CCGCCAGATCACCGCCTAACAAGCCTGAATAAACAATATTATAACAGAAAAAGAGGTCACTTATATATACATAGTAAGATTTTATTCACTATATATACGGAAGTGACATAATTTATTCCTTTTGCCCTTTTTTTTCTGTTTGATTTGTTTCAGTCACTGGACTTGGCTAAGCAAGAAGACTACTTTGAAGTGTTTAGTCCAGGCATCGGCATCCTGCAGAACGCCGGTACTCTAACGAAAAATTACTTTGAATTTTCGAATAATGCAGCCCATTGGATGATGAGGCATGTCTTATGCTGCCCTGTTTTGGATGAAGGTTCGCCATGGTTGGTTTAGTCGAACACATAGACAATTGTAAGTATAACTGTTCTATTTGTGACTTTTTCTGAACCACTAAGTTCAGTTTATTTTTTCATTTATTCATTTATGTATTTATCTATTTATTTGAGATGTTTGGTAACCACTGCTTAACTCCCAGATCTATACTGACTCGCAGTAGTCGCACTTATCAGTGTCTCAGCTAGTGTTAATTATCATCTCACTGAAATGCTTTCGGAAGAAGTTCACTTACAAACATCCCCACAAATCTAGAGCATATGAGACGCTTCAGCTCTTTAGGTGCCCATCTTGGAGTAGTTAACTCCTTATAAATCCTCCATCCGGATAACTACTGGGTTTGTGATACATGCTTCGGTAGGTCAATACAAGTTTGCAGTGTAAGAAAATGTGGATGGCTCTGCACAATCCATAACCCGTGCAGATTGTTCAGTAAACGGGACACCAGCATCGATATCATAAGATTGAACGCTGTGCAGCTGTGTGTTACTCAACCCTCATACGTTTGGTATTACACTTTGCATGAAGTGGTTAGGGCATTAGACTCACAATCGTAATGTCGTGAGTTCGATTCTCGGCGGTGCGTTGTGTCCTTAAACATGACACTTTATTGCCTAAGCCCAGTCAGCTCTGCAAAAATTGGCCGTTCCTGACACATTGGATTTGAAACGGAGAATCTCCTCGAGAATTACGTTAAGAACACACCTGACTAGTTATTTGTCCCTTTAATTTCATGAGCAGGCTTTTCCGTTGAACGAATCAACTGGAACACTCGTCGTCGTAATCGACGTTGAACGAAATGAAGATTACACTTGACCTTCAAACTAAAATCAATTTAACACACATCCCTGTGTTTTGTTTAATACTATGCCTTATTAATATGCTAACTAAGCAGGATGATAACTTCAGAGAAAATCCCATCGATGGTCTGGATATAATATGCAAGAGTTAACACCAAATAACAGGTACGATTAAGTATTTTTATGTTATGATGAGGACAGTTTCATCCGCTGTAAGTGCCTATTAAAATCTTACGGTTTTGCCATCGAACAAGAATAATGACAGAGATGTCCTTCAACTTCCGTAGCGCAACAATATCTGAATACATATTTATTTGAAAATGTCTATCAAATGTACCTTGTAATTTGAATATAACCTGATATACATATGTTCATGTATATGTGTGTGTGTATGTGTGTGTGTGTCTCTGTGTGTGTGTGAGTGAGTGCGTACAGACACACGTGTGCAGACACACAAACATGCTCGCATGCAGCACACACGCATATACATGTAACTGGGTAAGATTCGAAGTTGCGTTCGTTTTATAGAGGGAATGCACTTTTGTCTCTGAAACTACAATTGTTCATAACTCTTCTTTTGAGAGTCGTAGTTTGTTTCCCTTCCATTCTGAGCATTTCTGCTTTTTATACCTTTATTACTATTTCACCTTAATTGGCTTTCATTAACCTTATTGCTCTTTTTACCAATAACATCAGCGTTTAGATTTTCAATGTATCTACTTTCAGCGGTTTTATATCCATCTTTTTTACTTGTTTCAGTCATTTGACTGTGGCCATGCTGGAGCACCGCCTTTAGTCGAGCAAATCGACCGAGGACTTATTCTTTGTAAGCCTAGTACCTATTCTATCGGTTTCTTTTGCCGAACCGCTAAGTTACGGGGACGTATACACACCAGCATCGGTTGTCAAGTGATGTAGGGGGACAAACACAGACAAACAAACATACACACACACACACACATACATATATATATATATATATATATATATATATATATATATATATATATATATATATACATATATATATGTATGTATGTATGTATGTGTGTGTGTGTATATGTTTGTGTGTCTGTGTTTGTCCAGTAATATATGTGATTGTGGATTTTCATCGATGAGTTCTTGAAAATTGGTTATTTTCCTTAAAACTATATATATATATATATATATATATATATATATATATATATATATATATATATATATATATACGACGGGCTACTTTCAGTTTCCGTCAACCAAATCCACTCACAAGTCTTTGGTCGGCCCGAGGCTATAGTAGAAGACACTTGCCCAAGGTGCCCGGAACCGTGTGGTTCGTAAATAAGGTACTTACCACACAGCCACTCCTACGCCTATAATCATTTGAACATGCTTGACGATTTTTTTGTTTATTATTACAATTCTTAAGGCGGCGAGCATGCAGAATCTTTAGCACACTGGACGAAATGCTTAAATGTATTTCGCCCGTCGCTACGTTCTGAATCCAAGTCACACCGAGGTCGACTTTGCCCTTCATCCTTTCGGGAATAGTTAAGTACCAGTTGTGCACTGCAGTTCTGCAGCCATTGTCAGATCCTATTCCAATCAGTCTCATATTTATCTTTCAAGAACTGACTATGCATTTTCTTGGCCTGCCAAATTTTCTTCGTCGGCTCTCCCTGGTCTTTCTTAAATTGTGTTGGATCTACGGCTTCATCCACTTTTAAGGTTCTCTGCATTTCACTGCTTCAATCATTTCTTCTTCACAAGGTGTTCCAGCCTCATTCACGCCGTTCCCATTTTTATTTTTATTTTCTAGTTCAGTACTCATGATGAGGGTTAGTGAATTTAGGGTTGCACAACTACCAGGATATTTTTTTTCCGTGGTACCATCACTGAAAAGATACCCACCCTATGATATAGGATTCCTGTAATCCTGGTTTAGATTTTGGAGTTTCATTACAGTATCTAGATAGGAATATTTGGAGACGTTCAGCAAAAAAAAAACAGAAAAGAAAAGAGGAAGAAATATTTAACTAACTGTCTTCAGCATTGTACAGCTAGCCTCTTGGCACTATTATTAGTTATTATTATTATTATTATTATTATTATTATTATTATTATTATTATTATTATTATTATTATTATTATTATTATTATTAATATTATTATTATTATTACTATTATTATTATTATTATTATTAGTAATATTAATAATTAATTAATTAATTAATAAGATTATTATTATTATTATTATTATTATTATTAATATTATTATTATTATTACTATTATTATTATTATTATTATTAGTAATATTAATAATTAATTAATTAATTAATAAGATTATGAAAGACTTAGGTAGCTCCTCCAGAAGTTATACAGAAAAAAAAAATTAGAAGAGTGCCGAAATATCGTTCAACCAATTTCACATGATAGCTATGGCACTCTTCTATTTTTTATTTCTGTGTATTATCATTATCATTATTATTATTATTATTATTATTATTGTTGTTGTTGTTGTTAATGGTATTATTTCCTCTATTATCCTCGCTGTTGTGATCGCTACTGTTGCTGCTGCTTTGTTTCTACTTCTGTTGTTGATCCTTTTGTTGCTGTTGATGTCGTTGTTGTTATTCTTACTGATGTTCGTGATGCTATTCTTTGCCGAATTTAAACTACGACCTCAGTCCGTTTTGAAAGCGATCGTAAAGTACTGCAGAAAACGTCCATCCTGCCCTAAGTGACGTGATTAAACTGACTGATGATGCAATTACCTCCCTTTGATCTCTTATACATCTCTGTATGCGCGTGATGTGTGCTTGCGCTCAAACAAATACAGAACTAACACATACACGCACACACACATGAACATACATGTATGTGTATGTGTGAGTGTTTGTGCGTGCCTGTGTGAAAGCGTGTGTGTTTGTGTGGGAGATAGAATATGGGTATTAGGTGCTTGCTTATGTTTCTGTATATAAATTCTGTAACAGCACAATAACAACATTTCAAATGATTACACACACACTTACAAACACATGGGCAAGCAGACACACACACACAACTACACACATTCATGCTCAAACGTACTCACAGATACACGCGTGCACACTCATAAATGTATGCATGCGTAATTTCACCTTCGTACATGCTCATATACAGACTCACACAAATGCGAAGTTAAACAGTAAATCCTCAACACAGAATAAGAACTCATATGCACATATACAAGCTGCAGGAGAAAAACTGCGATATTTTACGCGGCCATTGGTGTCATGTTCATGAAGTTATGCCGCAGATAATGGTGTCGTAATGTAGTCAAAGGTATATATAATTCTATCTTTAAAAGTTAAAGAAGTGATTTTAAATTCTGAAACGCAAGATAATGCTAATAATATAGCCTGAACAGGATAAGCTACCACTATTTTGCAGAAAAAAAGTGTAGGTGGCTGGCTATAAGACGTGAACTCACACCTCCTTGATTATGCGTCGTGGTGCTTTGAACCATTAAGCTAAACCGCCCACACCACAAATTCTTACGCAAATTTAAGATATATAGAAATCTCGCTTTATGAGACGCTATCATACGTTAAATTCAAATTACGATGAACGTAAAGGAACAAATCGACAGACTACGCTGATGATCCTGCAGATATTTACTGATGTCAATTTTAACAGGTGAAACCATGGTACGTAGGTTAACCGTTTTTTATTTAGTATTTTCTCATTTGTCTTGCCTTTTTACAGTCTGTTGTGTCACTAAATTTTTACTGAGAACATATTTTTCGTGGTTAGATGATTCGGCATCTATTTCTAGCATATAGGAGTCCACTTTTACTGGCCATTCCTTTTATTTGTGTATGTAATATAATTTTAATCTTCAGAATGTTTTTAATATGCTAGACCACTGGTTTTAATTGATTAATATCAATTTCTACCCTTATTAATAAATTTTATATATATATATATATATATATATATATATATATATATATATCATTTCTTCGATGTAGAGAATATACCTCCAGCATTTCGCCAACGACTTGAACATTAGCTTCAAGGTTCATCCAAAGTTGCGACCACGGCCCATACGTCCCCTGCTCAATTCAGGATCGCAACAGATAGGTATACTGCGACATAATTCTTTTCCTCAACAGGCCCTGCCCTGTTTAACATTGTGCAAAGCAGATCAAAGAGGAATAGGATCCCATCACCTTTAGACGGAGTCTGGACAGATTTCTTGAAAGAATACCAGATAAGCCACCTATACCTGGATACGACTCACTCAACAAGAACTCACTACTTGAATGGGCCATAAACAAAACTTAACTTAGAAAGGATTTAGATAATCCTATCAGGTGGTGCTATTAGAAGACGCTCTAGGTGCCACGCAAAGGGAATGAACCCGATGAATGTGGTTGGTAAGCAAGCTACTTACCTCACAGCCACTCCTGCGCCTATATACATATGTGTGTGTGTGTTTGTGTGTGTGTGTGTGTATACATCCACACATATACACACACAAGCATATATACACACACATGCACATATACACACACATACACACATATATGTATATATATGCATAGAATTTCTCTATGTAGAAATCTATTAATGGGCGTTTGTACGGATATGTGTCTGTCGGCGTATATGTTTATGTATGTGCGACTCCGTTTGTGTGAAAATCTTGCGTTACATGTATTTATTACCAAATATAAATGGTCGAGATTTTGTTGTTAGATTTTTTAGAGATTTCCATACAAATATACATGCGTGTATATAAATATATATATAGATATTACATATGCATATATATTGCTTCTTTTCTCCTTTAGATTTCGAAGACGTTTTTTTTCTTTTTTCCCCCGTTTTTATTGTCTATGCTTTGTTATTTCAGCTCTAATAAACACTTTATATCTCTCTAGTATCGTAGGTTTACAACAATAACTATCTCCGTGTACCCACAATATATATAACACTATTTCGCTGTCTTCTTTCCACATCACTAAACCCAAAGCTCGTTTTCCTCCTAATTTTCCTGGTTCTTCTCATCATCGACACACAATTCATTGCACGCCATTTGATGTGCACACGTCTGTGTGTGTATTCGTGCTTAAGTTCGTGCGGGTATAGCTGTATGTTTTGTACACATTTATATGTATGTATATATACACAAATATATATATTTGTGTGTGAGTGTGTATGTGTACTAATATGTATGCATATGTATATGCGTATATATATATATATATATATATATATATATAACTGTGTGCGTGTCTGTGTTTAAGTATATGCAGCTACACCGCACATACACAAGTACTTGGAAGCGCGACATCGATATATACGTCTATATGTGTGACATTATATACGTACGCAATTTCTTGAAATACATAAAGATGTATTTTTGTGGAACAGTTAACGGAAGTGCTCAATATATTCTTATATGGAACATCAAATTTTGGGACATAATGTAAACAAGAAACTATTCAAGAACGATTCACACTTCTGTGCACAGACATCAACACACACACACACACACACACACACACATACACACACACATGAATGCGCACGCATACTCACTCATATGCATATATACATATGCAAATGTATATATCGATATATATGTGAATACGAATGAATACATCAGGGCGGCGATCTGGCAGGATCGTTATAGCGCCGTGAATAAATGTTTGAAGCATTGCATTTGTGTTCACGTTCTGGGACCAATTCCCGCTTTGGTTTCAACATTTCGCAGTAGGTAGAATAAATTCAAGTTCAGCACTAGTGTCGAATTATTCCACTTATTCCACCCACGAAGTCGCTTGTGAGTAGATTTGCTAGACGGAAACAAACAAAAGCCCGTCGTATATATATATATATATATATATATATATATATATATATATATATATATATATATATGGTAAATATGAAGGTAACAAAATAATGTAATACCCTTAGTTAGTATGCATAAATAAAAGTCATAAGTCATAACATATTTTTAAAACATAAGAGTGTATTAAATAACTGACCTTTTTAGCATGTAAGAAGGCATGTGAATGGTCTCCTCTTTGTGTATAAAAATATTTTAACCACTCTTATATCCTTAAACATATATATCTATATCCATATCTATCTATCTTTCTCTCTCTCTCTCTTTCTCTCTCTCTCTCTCTCTCTCTCTCTCTCTCTATATATATATATATATATATATATATATATATAAAATCAGTAAAAAAAGACGAAGAAAAAACAAAAGAAAAATCAACAAAGCCAGGACGTGGTACATGCAAAGTATTAAAAGACGCTCAGGAAAGGAAAGAAATATTGTTTCACGTTTGGAAAGAAGCAAAACTCTTCTTCAGAAAGAGGAGACATGAGAAAATCCAGGAGAAAAGAAAGACAGACGTAAAAATTTGCCAACAATTCACATGTCGATTATTTACATTATTAACATTTCACAGATAATTGTCATCTTGTTTGTTGTTAGCACAATTTTTCGGCTGATATACCCTCCAGCCCTCATCAGGTGTCTTGGTGAAATTTCGAAGCTGGGTTCTCATTCCTAAGGTATTTTTCGATGTTGTTATTATTATTATTATTATTATTGTTATTTTTATTCAGGTTACTGGCTGGAATCGAGCTCGAAATCTTGGGGTTAGTAGCTCGCGCTCTTAACCACTACGCCATATGCCAGAAACGTTGTGTTAAAAACAAACAAGATGAGGACAAATATCTGTCAAATGTAAATTATGTAAATAATCTACATGAATCCACATGTAGTTACATTTTAAAAATATACATAAGCGGAGTGTCTATGTTCTTTGTCTATATCCTTAACTTTTAGGAGATTTTAGGTATAATTATATTAATGCATCCATCTGTTTTAATTTAATTAAATTCTATGTCTTTTGCGCAGCTGATTACAATGTTAAATTAAATGGAGTTGTATGAAACGATCGTACTGCATTACCTCTGGATATCTTTGTTGCTTATTTTGATTTTAATCACCATACTTTGAAATTGTATGGATAATACCGTACTAAATTCTGGTGCCTCAACTTAAATACCATATTCATCTGAATCTAACTTTTTTCTGGAACTCATCCACCATATATATATATATATATATATATATATATATATATATATATATATAGATAGATAGATAGATAGATAGATAGATAGATAGATAGATAGATTGATAGATAGATAGATATAGATACACACACACACACACACCCATATATATATACACACACACACAAACATATATACATACGTATAAGTGTGTGTGGGCGTGTGTGTGTGTATGTGTGTGTGCGCGGGTGTGTGTTAGAAGCAACTCGAGGTATGTAAACATAGTCGAACACACATACACGATGTTTGTTGCTGTTAGTTTGTGGGTGGACTACGTTTTTTAGGCGTAAATGAATACAATCTCAATGCCTTTGATGTAAAAACACCCGAAAGCAGCTCATAGCCAAGTGAGACAACTCACATCAGATCCATTTTTTTTCCGAGCGACACCAAAAGCATTGAAGTAATTTTCTCTTAAGCCTAAAATACGCAGCCGCCCGACAAACTAACAACACACACACCTCGTTTATGTGTATTCGACTTTGTTCATACGCGCGCGCGCACGTGTGTGTGTGTGTGTGTGTGTGTGTAATACATCTTAGTTTATGAATGCATAATCATGAAATATATTCTGATAGAAAAGCGTAGCATAAAAGAGGTTATGTTTTCAGGATTTGAGCACTAGCATGTGTAACGACTGCCGTTAGTGCCCAATCATGCATAAGACATAATTATATATACATAAATTGATATATAATATTGGTTTAAATGTTGGCAAAAGGCCTGCAATTTCCGGGGAAGAGATATGTCGATGACATCGAATGCAGTATTCAAATTATACTTATCTTGTCGACCACAACAGAATAAGTCGGCCTCGACAGAATTTGAATTTGAACTCAGAATGAAAGAAATTCCTCTAAGTGTTTCATCAGGAATGCTAACAGTTCAGCCAGCTTGTCCAGTTAATATGACTTACAATATTATTAAATAATAGGAATATGTTTGATGCTTTCGTAAAGAAATCAGATCTTCATACAGAATTTCTGTCTCTGTTACTACCAGTACTAATTTTAATACCAAGTGCTCATAACTGTACCTGTTGATGTCGCACGGGGCAAATCTAAATTTCTGTAGATTTAGGTTTACCTCGTAAACTACTGCCATCCTGAAAAAAATATATACAGCCTTTCGACTTTTATGGTGCATTTTTCTAGCCTTATTTCCACTTTTCTCTAAATTAGCTGACCCTTATAATTAGGCTTGATGTATTCATTTATTTCAATGTAAAATGCAGTGTTGCATGTTACTTTCTTCACAGCATGTTTTTCGCAAAAGAAGCAGCAGAAACAGCAGCATGAGTAACAATTAAGCAATATTAATTAATACACTTCAAGTGCAGCATAATTCATTACCGCTATCAGATTTGTGACTTAACCACCAACACATATTTAAAATATAAAAGAAATAATGAAAACCACAAAATTAGCACATATTCTCAAGCCACAAACACCTACACAAATATGGATTTATTAAAAAATGAGGGGGCTACATTGGTTTCGACGATGCGCGGTCCGTTATGTATTTATCTCAACGGCGTTCGATTTAAGATTTTACTGTTAAAATTCGTGTGCATTAAACTATTAGGCCGTTTCGAAAATGATAGCCGCGCTAAGTGTGTTTTGAAACGCAATTTTATCATAGTATTAGGTGAATTTGGACATTCTTAATAATTGACCTATGCTCTTTAATAATTTTCGACTTATTTCAGACAGAAAACATCCTTGAAGTATAGGTGCCAGTAAATATAAACATGACAAAAAAGGACTTTCACTTTTCTTGCATGAGTTCAAGCTTGAGCACAATGCCGCCCAAACTGCTGCCAATATCAACAGAGCATGGGGAGAGGGATCCACAAGTGATCACACAGTACGAAGTTGGTTTCAGAAATTCTGAAATGTTGATGAGTTCCTTGAAGATGAAAAAGGTAGAATACGGTCAGGTATTCTTGACAATTAAAAATTGAAAGCAATTGTTGAACAAAATCCACGTCAAAGTGCTAGAGAAATGTCTCAGGCACTTGGTGTCGGTATTCCAAATCTCTCACGCAATCTGAAGAAGATTGGAAAGGTGAAAAAGCTCGATATATGGGTACCGCATGTGCTGAATGAAAATGAAAAAGTTCGACACTTTGAAGTGTGGCTGATCCTCTTTCTACGAGACACCAATGATCCGTTTCTTGACCGAATATTCACTTGTGACAGAAAGTGGATTCTTTATGATACCCGTAAACGATCAGGTCAATGGCCTGATCGTGATGAGTCCCCCAAACATTTCCCAAAACCAAATTTGCATCAGCAAAAGATTATGGTGATTGTCTGGTGGTATGCAATTGCTGTTGTCCATTACAGTTTTCTGGAAGCAAATCAGAGCATTACAGCAGAGGATTACTGCAATCAACTCGCTGAAATGCACGCTCACTTGCAAAAATGAGACCTGCGTTGGTCAATCGGTGTGGCCCAAATCTGCTCCACGATAATGCAAAGCTACATGTTGCAATAATAAAGCTGCAGAAACTCACGGACTTTGGATTGCGTGACTTTACCACATCCTCCATATTCTCCTGATATTTCACCCAGTGACTACCATTTTAAACCATTTAAACACGTTTTCAAGTGATACAATTTTCAGGTCGAAGCCAGAGGTGTAATCAGCTTTCAAAGATTTCTTAGCATCAAGGCCAATGAGATTTTATCAAGGAGGCATAAATAACCTCGTTGATCGATGGCAGAGATGCATAGATGTTCACGGCTCATACTTTGACTAATCCAAACATTTCTATTGTTAATTTCCCCAGAATAAATTTGTTTCTGAAATCGGCCATTATTTTCGGAGCAACCTAATATTTATGCTTCTGCAATGAACAAAATATTTTAACAATTTTTTTTGAAAAATTTGCTCAATATTATTTAATTATTAAAATATAGGATTTTTTTAAAACATTGAATGGCTATGGAGGTTCTACACATAAATTAGGAATCCAAGGGATCCAAGGGATTCGCACTTAAAATGTTACACTCTGATGCATAAGTCCGGGCAAGGTTTTTATGGAAAAGCAGCAGTCGACCATGCTTACCAGCCTCCCCCTCTCCGCACTACTGATGTTATCCAAACGCCGATACAGCTTGGCACCAGAGACGTTGCTAGTCATTCTATAGTCACGTTGTGCATTTCCGTAGTTCTCACACTGAAGCAATTTGACCCGAAGTCTGGCTGGTTGAATAACATCATTCATTTGTCTTTTACATGTTTCAGTGATTATGCAACGTATATGATGGAATACTGCATAGAATGGCTCTAGTAGAACAAATCGAACCTAATATTCCTTTCTTTCTTTTTTGTTTCCTTCTTTTTTCTTTCCTTCTTTTTTTCGTTCTTTTTCTTTAAACCTTGATCAGTTTTGCCGTGCACTAGTGTTACAGGAACATAAACAAACCGACAGTGGCTTTCAGGCTGTGACACACACGTGTGTATATACACGTGCACACACATACTCACACACACACACACGCACATTCACATACACACACGCGCGTATTCTCACATATATTGTCATAGGAATTTTATAAACTATCAAAATAGGATGAAAAAATTCCCCCTTCGAACATTGATTCTCGAAGGAAATCACAAACCTATAAATAATTGCTTGGAAATATTGATATGAGAAACCTTTTTTTCTATCCATGCTATCATTTATAGATTTATCTGGTGTGCTTCGCGATCCAATGTTCGAATGTGAATATATATATATATATATATATATATATATATATATATATATATATATATATAAAGGGTTAAAGAACCCTTTCGGTCATGATTGACCATGCGATTGCACGTAGAAAATCCCTCTGCAAGGCACGAATCCGGGCAAAGTTGTTTATTGAAAACCAGCAGTCGCCCATGTATAACAGTCTCCCCTCTCCACGCCACAGATGTAATCCAAGAGAAAGGCAAAGACCAATACAGCTTGGCACCATCTGAGTGAACTGGAGCAACGTAAAATAAAGTGTCCTGCTCAAGAGCATAACACACATCCCAATCCGTGAATCGAACTCACTACCTCAGACTAGCCCGATGCTCCAACCACTGAGCTATGTGCCTTCACAAACACACACAAGCGCGCATACACAGATATATATATATATATATATATATATATATATATATATATATATATATATATATATATATATATATATATATATATATATATATATATATATATATATATATATATATATATATATATATATATATATATATATATATATATATATATATATATATATATATATATATATATATATATATATATATATATATATATATATATATATATATATATATGTATATATATGTATATATCCTACGGGTTTCTATGGATTTTCCGTCTCCTAGATTCACTCACAAATGATTTGTCGGTCAGAGGCTATACTAGAAGACACATGCTCAAGATAACGTGCAGTGGGACTGAAATCGATTCATCGTGGTCCTAAATCGATTTTCTTCACTACGAGCATCCACAAAGAGAAAGATTCGAACTCAGCGCCCAGAGAGCTGGAATAAATTACTTCATTGCGTTCTATTTGATGCTCTTGCCGACTCTGACAAATATCCACCTTACTCCTGAAATACTATCACTCTAAAACTAACAGCGTATTACACCGCTACCATTAAAAGCCATCGCCGCCTTTTACACCCTTAACGTATCTCCCACTCACCGCTATATAAAATTTTTTTTAAATACTTTCCCCTCTCACCTACTACTGTATATTAAAGCTCACAACACTATGTTTTCTTTTCTGCTTTTTTTTTTCTATTTATTTGTACATCAAGTGGTAATTTAAAATATTCAGAAATTCGGTGAATATTTTCTCCTGTTTACTGCCCTTTTTTTTTTAACCAACATCATAGAATGTTAATGATGAGTGCATACATAAATGTGATAGCGTGTGGAATTTTTATTATTTTTCTTTTTTTACATTATCCATATATGTGTATCTGTTTAAGCTTCTATATGCACATGTGTGGATATCAGTATATCTCTCTGCTTATCTATCTATCTATCTATCTATCTATCTATCTATCTATCTATCTATCTATCTATATATATATATATATATATATATATGTCTGTCTATCTATCTATCTATCTATCTATCTATCTATCTACGAATATGCATATGCATATATAATGGATATATGTATATTATATATATGTATATATATATATATATATATATATATATATATATATATATATATATATATGTATATATTATATTAGTATAAATTTAACATACACGTTCATACACACAAGCGTGCACAGGCATGCACGCGCTCACATACATACACATGCACGCACAGAAACACACACAGACATGCACAGGCACATACGCGCGCGCACAGACAGACAGATAGACACACACACACACACACACACATCGTATAATTTTTTTATAACCCATATCATCATTCATATCAGAGAATGATTTTATGGAACCAGCACAAAATGGGACCTAATGAAATTTAAAAAAATTTTTTGGGGATTTTGTGCTCTCTTTTCCTTCCAACCCCCATTGTAAATCTCCTTTTTTTTTTTCTTGATGTTGATGTCTTTCCTATATTCTCTTACATGTTTATATGATTTCTCTCTCTCTCTCTCTCTCTCTCGATCGCTTTCTCTTTCTTTGTCACTCTTCCCCTCTCTCTCTCTCTCTCTCTCTCTCTCTCTCTTTCTCTCTTTCACTCACTCTCGCATTTTCTGTTATTTTTGTTTTCTATCACTATTTCTATTTTTCCATTTCTCTCATTCTCTCTCTCTCTCTATCTCTCTCTCTCTCTCTCTCTCTCTCTCTCTCTTTCTCTCTCTCTCTTTCTCTTCATGTGCGTTCTTATTTATCTTTCCTTCTATCCTAGTTTTCATCTCACGTTATCTCGTTTTCTATCAATATAACGCCTTCCTTTTATCTTTTTATTTCATTTCTCTCTCTGTCTTCCCCCTCACCACCACTTTAGCATAGCTTCTTTTTCATTTTCTTTCCTCTCTTTCATTCTTTCTCCTTCTTTTCTTATTTTTTTTCTCCTCTTTCTCTCTCTGACTCTCTCTCTCTCCAAATAATATATATATATATATATATATATATATATATATATATATATATATATATATATATATATATATATATATATATACATATATATATATATTATATATGACTAATGAATAAGTGTCACATATTTTTACTGATATATATATATATATATATATATATATATATATATATATATATATCTTAATCTCTCTCGTTTTATCTCTCTTTCTCTCACTCTTTGTATCTCTCTATTTCTCTGCGGATATATATATATATATATATATATATATATATATATATATATATATATATACATACACTCCTCATGTTTTTCTATATTTCCCTTCTCCAAATCTGCCCCTCTCCCTTTCTCTCTCAATCAATATCTGTCACTCTCTCTCTTTATCTGTCGGTTTCTTCTCTCTCTCTCGCTCTCTCTATCTTTATGTCATTCTTACCTTCTTCCTTCCTCAAAATTTTTATTCTTATCCTCTCTCTCCTCTCTCTGTCTGTCTCTCTCTCTCTCTCTCTCTCCATTATTTTCTCTTCCTCTTTCACCCACTCTCCCCCCTCCCTCTTTTTCTCTCTCTTTCCCTCATGCACATCTATTTCCAGATATACTAAAATATTTCACTATTTCACTCTCAATTTCTCCCTTTCATATTCCATTTCTTCCAGTCACGTAAAATCTCTCTTTTTAAATCCCTATCTTGTTCCCCTCCCTTTCTCTTTGATTGTCTCATGTCTCCCCAGTCAATTTATCTTTCTTCTGAAACTATCTCTCTGCATGTCCCTTATATATATATATATATATATATATATATATATATATATATATATATATATATATATATATATATATATATATATATATATTTTTTTTTTTATTTTTTTTTTTTTTCCAAGCTTAACTACAGTTATTCCCTTTACTTCTGAACCACTATCTCTACCTTCTTTCTATTTATATAAATTTCTAAATCTCTGTTTATCTTCCTCTTTCTCTCTGCATTCCGACCACTTCAAAACCATTTCACCACTTATCCCCAACCTGACCCGGTCTTCCCCAAAAACATTTCCTCCTCTACATCTGTTTCTTTTTTTAACTGATTATGATTATTGTTGCTGCTGTTGTTGTTGTTATTATTATTACTATTATTATTATTATTATTATTATTGTTGTTGTTCTTGTTGTTGTTGTTGTTGTTGTTGTTATTATTATTATTATTATTATTATTATTATTATTATTACTATTATTAGCATTATTATCTTTATTTATCGTCAACTGCTTTCTCACACGTATCACCACATCTCTTCATTTTTCTGTGTATCTTTTTCGATTCCTTCCAGCCGGCTTAATTTTCTGTACCTCTCTCCCTCTCTCTCTCTATCTCTCCCACTCTCTCTCTATCTCCCCCTCTCTCTCTCTCTCTGTCTCTCCCTCTCTCTATCTTTCTCTCTCCTCTCTTTCTTTTTTTCCCTTCTCTCACTTTACATATTAATTCATCTAACGTCAGCACATGAAAGAAACGAATGCAGACATCAATGACGAACCGATCGTTATAATCTTTTTTATTCTTAATTTTTAAATTGCATGAGCGGAAGCTATTCTCCCACAATAACTTGACTTCATGCACTCGTTCACACAAAATGTCAATTCACTGCCACAAATCTTCAGGGAACTCTGCTGATTCAGGAAGACATTCAAAAGGGCATTTTGATAGCCAATACTATCACAGTCATTAAACTTACCTAACTGAATCGATTAACGTTAAAATGTTAAATTTTAAACCTTCATCTTCTATAGTCATATGCATTTAAATAAGGAAACCACAAGAAGAAGCCGCTTCTATAGATTCTTATTATGTAGTGAAATAGAAGGTTATGGCATTCACTGTAAAGGGATTTTTCAAGAAGTCGATATTGTTGTTTAGTATTAATTCAGCTTTGGGTAAGAATGACTATGATGACAAGTATTTTCAACGTGTGAATTTCGTTTTTGTATTTAGACTTAGAGTATCATTTCTGGAGGCGTATGACTTAGTGGTTAGGGTGTTGCACTTACAATCTGGAGAACTGACCGGGCAGTGCATTGTATTCTTGATCACCACACTTCATTTTACGTTGTTTCAATTCTATTCAACATTGAAACGCGGTAACCGGCACTGTAAGTCGAATGACTCAAATAATGACCAGGGGGTTGACAATGATGATGATGATGATGATGATGATGATGATGATGATGGATGATGAAGATAATGTGTAATTTCCAAAGGATTCTTTATTATATTCAGATATACATTGGGAAGATTTTGGTTATTTTTCCAGCAGATTTATTTGTTGGCTCAGCACTAACAGCCAGCCTCGTTTCTGGAACTTTGTGTTCGAGGTATAAGTTTACTGATGGCATGCACTAATACTTTTCAAAACATTACATAATATTTTTAATACTGTTTTTGAACCGAGATATTAACAATAAATTTGGATTTCTAACATTAACATCGAGCCAAAATATTTCACTGGCAAAATATTATCGATTTAATCGACATCGATTCATGATCGTTGCAAAATGTTATTGCTTTCAGGGAGATGAAAGACAATTCTGAAGAGGGACAACAATATATAGTGGTAAAGTATTTAATCCAGTCCTCTATTGTTTCTACAATCCACCTCCAATTTTTGACATTAAATATCCCATTTTTGGCATTAAATATTGATTTCTACCATAAACACAAACTTCGAATTTGAGTGATGTTTATATTCGATCATATCAGTTCTAATACTTGAATGGTTTTTATTTTATCGACGCCGGAAGACAAAGTCAAACATGACCGGATTTGACTTTAGAGAATAAAGAGTTATAACTAAATGCCTCAGTGCATTTTGGTCAACCCACTATTGATTTTTACCGCTGTTCCAAAATCATAGAAGGCCAACTTCATTATTCTGTTATTTTTGTGCCTGGAAAAAAATTTCTTTACCCTGTCTTCCACAATATAAGACCGATTGGAATAGATTAAAACAAAATAATCCCAGTCACGAGGTTAAAAGTCTGTTCGAACGCATTCATGATTCACGACCCACTTGTACAGTAAGTGAGGAAAGTAGTGTGTCTTCAGTCTTGCCTGTTACCAGTTGAGTGGAATAATATGAGCAAGAAACCATGATCATGGTTTACGCAAGTGCCATCAGCCAGTGTAATGAGGGAACTTCATCAAGCGATAATAGAATTTTGAAAATTCTAAGAATTCGCTGTTCACTCAAATGGGTTTTCGGAATATTTACAACAGCTTAAGGAGTTATATCCATGTTAAGTTGGGTGTTCAAATTATTAATCGCAGCAAAAATTGCTTCTATCTCTAATTTCTAATTAAGACATCCCGACAGCTTCCCACAAAGCCATTTACTGTTCCGCCAATACTGTTTGGTAGACTGATTTCCTGTCTGGCATTCCACTTGATTTACCAATGCTGATGATCCGCTATAAGGCGAAATGACGTGATACGGTGGTGCCATCTAACAGTGCTGACTAAACTTGGTCAACCCATAGCCGAATTTCACCATCTACGGGAAATTACTTTTCAACGTATTAACAGAAGAGGAAGTTGTTACCATCAAGACACCCAAGGTAGATCGAATACACTAATCAATATATAGAAAAAGAAATGCTTACAGAGAGACAAAAATATTGATACTTATATATGTACTTGTGTTTTTGATCAACAATATCAATAGCAACATGCAATTCACCATAGAACACAGCAAGAAACCAACTACCCTTTCTTGACATCCGAATTAAAATAGTGAATAACTACATGGAAACCGATATCTTTTATAAATCCTAGTATTCAAAACAATACCTATTATTCAACCCATGCCACCCCAAACACATAAAAATTAATAAACCTTATAATCTAGGGAAAATGTCTGTGCGATAATTTCGAGTACTAGTACACATGAACTAAGACTACGTGAACTTGAATCAACATTAATCAGGAGACTTACTGTATTTCATTAATAGATGTTGGCATCAAACGAGCAAATAAAATACACATACAAATATTAAGGAAATGCTTATATAGGCCAAACACGAATGTCTCTCAGACGAAGAACAACGCTTCACAAGGAATAAATCCGCTTTCCACAATATCGACAGATACTGGTCTGTGAACAAAATAGATAGATGTGCTACGAACCTCAAGCCAAATTTCCTAATTTTTTTTCTTTTTATCAATGTTCCACAGACACCTCAGAGCAGCAAATATTAAATAAGGAGGGAACTTTTATTGATAAATATCACGCACAACTTAATATGAACACACAACTCAAAACAGGACACTGCTAACCTTACTATTATCAATAATTCGTATATCTCAAATACTACCTTAAATTCCAGTAAACATATCTACATTAATTACATCCCTTTCAGAACTGTTTACTTCCCTTGAATACATTTTATTCACTTAGTTGTACGCTTATACCCAACACCGCTTGACAACCAGTGTTGATTCACAGTCAGTAATCAACTATAGCGAAACCGGTATGTGTTTATAATGATTCTTATACTTCTTAATATAACTTCAACCCATTGGTTCTATATATATTTTCTTTAAAAACAGAAGCCATTACACTCATACCTAGTGGGAATTTTCTTTTTTCCTTTCCACTTTTCACTTAATTACACCACGTGCGACCTTTTTTCTTAAGACCTGTTTCAATTATATATATATTTGTGTGCGTGTGCGCGTGTGTGTGTGTGTATATATGTTCGTATACCAATATATACTGTATACATGTATACACATATATGCATATATATATATATATATATATATATATATATATATATATATATATATATATATATACATACATAAAGAGAGAGAGAGAGAGAGAGAGAGAGAGAAAGAGAGAGAGAGAGAGAGAGAGAGAGAAAGAGAGAGAGAGAGAGAGAGAGAGAGAGAGAGAGAGAGAGAGAGATTTAGGCCCGGGCATGGTTGTGTGGTAAGAATTTTGCTTTCCAACCCCATAGTTCCGAATTCAGCCGCATTGTATGGAAACATGTTGGAATCTTGCTAGAAATTTGGAAACGACATGGTGTACTGTTTGGCATTTGCACTGGAAGCTCCAATACGAACATTTCAGAGTGTTTGGGTGTCAGTCTACCTGCATCAACTTGCTATAAATGCAGGTAATAATTTTACCTTATCCTTATCATTAGTGCAAGTTTTGAAGAGCGCTGTTCGATTTTAACAGCTTCTTTTTCAAAGCTATAATAGAGGTGACAAAGGAGCATATTCAACATATTTTGCTTTATGAGTTCAATAAAGGTAACAACGCGACGGAAAGTGTGAGGAATATTAATGCAGTATATGGGGATCGGACAACAAGCGTAAGATAGTATCAACGGTGATTCTAGAAATTCCGAGCCGGACTCCACATGCTAGAAGACGAGCCTCGTCCTGGAGCTCATCTGTAGAACTCGACGAGGACATCCTGCAAACCCTTGTGGAAAAAATCGCAACGTAACTGCTCAGAAACTAGCAGAGAAGCTTGGAATCGCTCATTCAACCATTCATCGACACCTGCGTGACATTGGAAAGGTCAGCAAATTAGGTCAATGGATTCCTCACAAACTTTCCGTGTCTAATCACGTGCATAAACTGAATGCGTGCTCTTCTTTGCTTCACGTCTCACGAATGAACCTTGTTTTGACCGAATAGTGACTGGTGACCAGAAATGAGTTCTCTATAAAAATGTCAAGCGCCGAAGACAGTGGGTAGTGAAAGGAGAAACACCGGCGCCCCAGGCTAAAGAAGGTCTTCACCCATGTAAGGTGCTGTTATCTGTTTGGAATATAAAAGATTTAGTCCACTTTGAGCTTTTAAACCCAAACCAAACGATAAGAAAGTAAATCTACAGTGAGCAGCTTGAACGTCTTAAGTCAGCGCAAGAAGGTGAACGATAATCTCGGTTTCAAAACAAAGGATGTTCTTCCATCAGGATAACGCTCGGTCACATACAGCACGGAAGATATTATAAAGCTTGGACGATTTTGAATGGGAAAAAATGCCCCAGTCACCATATTTGGCGGACGTTCTTCTATCTTATTATCCTTTATTCCGTAGTCCTCAAAATCATTTGGACGGAGAAAGTACGTATTCTGTAGACGAGGTCAGAACGGTAGTGGAAAAGTATCTTTCGTAACGGACGAGTGAATTTTGGAAGAGAGGCCTTGCATGTCTACCAGATAGAAAAAAGAGCATTGTAGGAAATGAAGGAGAGAATATTTTAGATCAAGAAAGAACCTTGCTTATCTTAATTTTCAGTTTTATTCACCGCATCTTATATATATATGCGTGTGTGTGTGTGTGTGTGTGTGTGTGTGTGTGTGTGTGTGTGTGTGTTCTCCCACTGTCACCTGACCACCGATGATTCTCTTACAGAGAATTAGCCCCGGGGGCGATTTCTTCGAGCCAAACCCTTTAAGGCGGTGCTCCAGCACGGCAGCAGTCAAATGACTGAAACAAGTAAAAGAATAAAAGAATATATATATATATATACACACACTCATATAGAAGTGAAAACTCAACTGAATCTTTCAGCATACACATTTTCATATTTTCTCTAACCTATTTGTTGTATTCTCTTTCTGAAATTCGCTTTCTGTTCTTTTTTAAAAAGTACCATAATTTCGCATGCCATGATAATATTTATTTGATTTTTATTTTATTTCTTAATAGATGGTTTTATTAATGCTCTTTTTTTAAACGCTACCATATCGTTTCGCTTCTATACATTTCTTACATGCTATATCTCCAATTAAAAGATGTTCATAAAAAACTACGAGGCAAAAATGTTCTTTGTTGTTTTTTCTAACACACTCTTTTCATTCTCCCCACCAAATTTGTAGCACAAATGTCTGACATATTATAAACACGATTCTCATCTGTACGCACATACACACACATATATGTGTGTATATATGCAAATGCATATATATATATATATATATATATATATATATATATATATATATATATATATATATATATATATACACACATATATGTGCGTATGTTTATATGTGCATATATATATATATATATATATATATATATATATATATATATATATATATATATATATATATATATATATAATATATGTTTATATAGTGTGTGGGGGGTAGGGTGAGTGTGTGTGTGAGTGTGTGTGTGTGTGTGTGTGTGTGTGTGTGTGTGTGTGTGTGTGTGTGTGTAATTTATCACAGTTATTACAAATTTTCTAAGAAATCAATCCGTTTTAGATTGTGAAATTTTCAAGTATGTGTAAATATCTTCTATTATTCTCTAACATTCGCTTCTCTTATTTTCTGTTTTTATTTTACTTCTATCTGAAATGCGTTCCAATTTAATGTGACATACTGTGTTTGTCTTTACCACCTTTCTTTTTCGTTCACTACTCTACAATTTTGATCTTCTGCCACCTTTCATCCATTATAATTGGCAACACATTCTTTTACTCACGTTTAGTGATCATATATAAATATCTATTAACACTTTAAAACGCAATAATTCTGAAGCCGATGATAGTTCAGCCAGACATTGCAATGTATAACTTTCGACATAGGTTGATGGATGTTAAATTCAACAAGTCGAATTGCTTTACTAGATCTTAAGCAGAATGATACTGTAATATACCGATTAAGGATAAGGAAATTATGTCGAATGAATGCGAAACACACTGGCGCTGCGTAATCCGAGGCGGGAAGAAACGACAACGACATGGATACAGGAGTTAAATGAAGCTTCGTTTTAGACAGTAGTCAACCGGGGTCCACATGGTTCTTAGATGTCCATGTAAGTTTTCTGGAATAAATGAGATTGTCTTCTACAATACAGAAAATATTTTAACGATTTTTAAAAATATAATTCCTAATTATATTAATCATAAAGATATAATATTGTCCTAACCATCAAGTTTCTAGGAATGTCCATCCGAGTAAAATAGAAATTAAAGGGGTCTATAGTTAAAAAAGTGATCGGGGGACACTGGTTTTAGGAACTGCATGAATAAAATAGCAACAAGGGCCTTCTAAAATAATAAGCAGTTTGTCCCTAGTAAATATTTTCCATTTAA